>NW_028138785.1:0-112710 GCF_964270905.1 Leucopleurus acutus | reverse complement strand
TCCTGTGTTGGGTACATATATATTTATAATTGTTATATCTTGGATTGATCCCTTGATCATTATGTAGTGTCCTTCCTTGTCTCTTGTAACATTCTTTATTTTAAAATCTATTTTATCTGATATGAGTATTGCTACTCCAGCTTTCTTTTGATTTTCATTTGCATGGAATATATTTTCCATCCCCTCACTTTCAGTCTGTATGTGTCCCTAGGTTTGAAATGGGTCTCTTGTAGACAGCATATATATGGATCTTGTTTTTCTATCCATTCAGTAAGCCTGTGTCATTTGGTTGGAGCATTTAATCCATTCATGTTTAAGGTAATTATCAATATGTATGTTCCTATTACTATTTTCTTAATTGTTATGGGTTTGTCTTAGTGGGTCCTTTTCTTCTCTTGTGTTTCCCACTTAGAGAAGTTCCTTTAGCATTTGTTGTAGAGCTGGTTTCATGGTGCTGAATTCTCTTAGCTTTTGCTTGTCTGTAAAGCTTTTGATTTCTCCATCAAATCTGAATGAGATACTTGCTGGGTGGAGTACTCTTGGTGGTAGGTTCTTCCTTTTCATCACGTTAAATTTATCATGCCACTCCCTTCTGGCTTGTAGATTTTCTGCTGAGAAATCAGCTGTTAACCTTATGGGAGTTCCGTTGTATGTTGTCATTTTTCCCTTGTTGCTTTCAATAATTTTTCTTTGTCTTTAATTTTTTCAATTTGATTACTGTGTGTCTCGGCATTTTTCTCCTTTGGTTTATCCTGCCTGGGACTCTCTGCGCTTCGTGGACTTCGGTGGCTATTTCTTTTCCCATGCTAGGGAAGTTTTCAACTATAATCTCTTCAGATATTTTCTCGAGTCCTTTCTCTCTCTGTTCTCCATCTGAGACCCCTATAATGCGAATGTTGTTGCATTTAATGTTGTCCCAGAAGTCTCTTAGGTTGTCTTCATTTATTTTCATTCTTTTTCTTTATTCTGTTCCATGGCAGTGATTTCCACCTTTCTGTCTTCCAGGTCACTTATCCGTTCTTCTGTCACAGTTATTCTGCTACTGATTCCTTCTAGTGTATTTTTCATTTCAGTTATTGTATTGTTCATCTCTGTTTGTTTGTTCTTTAATTCTTCTAGGTGTTTGTTCCTTAATTCTTCTAGGTCTTTGTTAAGCATTTCTCGCATCTTCTCGATCTTTGCCTCCATTATTTTTCTAAGGTCTTGGATCATCTTCACTATCATTATTCTGAATTCTTTTACTGGAAGGTTACCTATCCCCACTTCATTTCATTGTTTTTCTGAGGATTTATCTTGTTCCTTGATCTGGTATAAAGTCCTCTGCCTTTTCATTTTCTCTATCTTTCTGTGAATGTGGTTTTCCTTCCACAGGCTGCAGAATTGTAGTTCTTCTTGCTTCTGCTGTCTGCTCTCCAGTGATTGAGTCTATCTGAGAGGCTTGTGCAAGCTTCCTTATGCGAGGGACTGGTGGTGGGTAGAGCTGGGTGTTGCTCTGGTGGGCAGAGCTTTAATCTGCTTGTCTGTGGATTAAATAAAAGTTTAATAAAAAGTTTAATCCGCTTGTCTGCTGAGGCATGGGGCTGGGTTCTCTCCCTGTTGGTTGTTTGGACTGAGGCGACCCAGCACTGGAGCCTACCTTGCTCTTGGTGAGGCTAATGGTGGACTCTGGGAGAGTTCATGCCAAGGAGTATTTCCCAGAACTTCTGCTGTCAGTGTCATTGTCCCCATGGTGAGCTGCAGCCACACCCCACCTCTGCAGGAGACCCTCTAAAACTAGCAGCTAGGTATGATCATTCACCTATGGGGTGACTGCTCCTTCCCCTGGGTCCTGATGTGCACACTACTTTGTGTGTGTCCTCCAAGAGGGGAGTCTCTGTTGAGACTCTGAGTCTCTGAGTGCAGTTGAGACTCTGAGTGGAGTCGCACAGACTCTGGGTCCTGTGGAGCTTCGATGTTTTGTGGTTCTAGAAATCCTATAGGAGACGGTCCACAGCAGGTGAAGCTAATGCTGTCATAGAGGTGGTGAAACCAAAGATCTGCAGTTCCGACTAGAGGTGCTGATGTACAAACAGGACAAAATCATCTCATGTGAATGTAGTTCAGGCATGTTTAAAATGAATGCAGTCATGTTAATGCCTAACATCTTCTATCTTGTGCCTCTCCTCAAGGACCCCCTCCTCAGTTCCTGAGTCTCCTGTAAGTCATGTACAGGGGAATGGAGAGTGGGCTCTGTCCAGTCTGAGCCCTGAGTTACCCTGTGTGTATCTTAGGATACTTTGTATTTCTGTGGTGGCTCTTGTAACATCATCTCTTTCAGTTCTGATTTATTTGGGCCCTCTCTTTTAAAAAAAAGTACTACTGTTATCTTTTATTCTTTACAGAAGTTTAATAAGTGTTTGATCTACTACCCTTACTCTATGTATACTTTTTGCCGTGAGATTTTTACTTTTGTTTGTTTTCTTGTTACTGTCAATAATTAGTGAGAATTCTTTTAAGCTACCTTCAACATTGCTTATAAAGCTGCTTTATTAGTGATGACAGAGCTTTAATGGAAGTCGTGTTCTGGTTGTAAACTAGAATGCAATGTGCCAGCAAAAAGTCCCTTAAGTGTATGTCTCATTACTTCTTGTTCTTTTTTTTCCTTTTTTCTCTCTTTTTTTTCTTGTTCTTTTTTTAATTTTTATTTTTTATCAGAGCAAATTTGATTAAAATGTTTTGTTTGTTCTAGGTGTGTAAGATGTGGTTCTTTTACACATATACATGTATCTATACTTCTTCAGATCGTTTTCTCATGTACCTTGTGACACAATGTTGAGTAGTCTTCTCTTGGTATTCCGTAGGTCTTTGATGATTATATATTTCACATGTGTTTCTATACCTATGTTAACCCCAATATCCTAATATATCCAGTCCTCACACCTTTCCATTTGGTGAACCTTAACTTTGTTTAATGAATCTGTGATTGCCTTTCTCTGTGGAAATATCTTCATTGGTATCAATTTTTAGCTAACACCTATAAGTGATATTATAGGGTATGTGTCTTTTGCTGTCTGACTTAGTACAATTTGCCTGATTACCTCTAGAATCATCTACGGTGCTGCAAATGGCATTGTTTCATTTTTTTCCCTAGATAATATTCCATCTGTACATGTACCAGTTCTTCTTTGTCCACTCACCTCTTGATGGACTTTCTGGTTGCCTCCATGTCTTGGCTATTGTAATACTGCTGCACTGCACATTTGCCTGCCTGTGTCTTTCCAATTCTGTCTTCTTATGTTATAGGCCCAAGAGTGGGCCTCCTGTATCATATAGTATCTCAGGGTTTACCGTTTAAATGCACCATGATTCTGTGCTCATTAGTGGCTCTTTCCAGGTTACATCTCACTTAAAGTTGAGGGTATGCATTTCTCCACAACACCTTCAGCATTTGTTTATTTATTTATTTTTAACATCTTTATTGAAGTATAATTGCTTTACAATGGTGTGCTAGCTTGTGCTTTACAACAAAATGAATCAGTTATACATATACATATGTTCCCATATCACTTCCCTCTTGCGTCTCCCTCCCTCCCACCCTCCCTCCCCTCCAGGCGGTCACAAAGCACCGAGCTGATCTCCCTGTGCCATGCTGCTGCTTCCCACTAGCTATCTACCTTACGTTTGGTAGTGTATATATGTCCATGCCTCTCTCTCCCTTTGTCACAGCTTACCCTTCCCCCTCCCCATATCCTCAAGTCCATTCTCTAGTAGGTCTCTGTCTTTACTCCTGTTTTACCCCTAGGTTCTTCATGACATTTTTTTTTCTTAAATTCCAGGTATATGTGTTAGCATACGGTATTTGTCTCTCTCTTTCTGACTTACTTCACTGTGTATGACAGACTCTAGGTCTATCCACCTCATTACAAATAGCTCAATTTTGTTTCTTTTTATGGCTTCAGCATTTATTGTTTGTAGTTTTCTTGCTGATGGATATTCTGACTGGTATGAGCTGATACCTCTTTGTGGTTGAATTTGCATATGACTCATAATCCTTTGAAATTGAGCTTTAAGACATGTCCTTTTTATTTTTCAAACTGTGATTACAGCTTAGCCCTTCAAAGTGTTTTCTAAAGTATGTGTTACATTTTGAAATTTATTGGCCATTACCTCCCTCAAAACATTTTGAGGGCAGGTTTCATTTACAGCCCTGCAGTACTTGTTCACATGAAGTGACCATTAGCACAGGCTTTAAAGCTGCTTTTGCAGGTAACGGCCAGATTGCGGCAGCCTTTCTTTGTTCCCCATGCTGGTACTAGGGAAACAGAGCTTCCGGCCAGTGGTCTTCCTCGGTTATAAATTAGAGTGGAATGTGCCCGGATAAACCCCCAAAGGCTGATGTCTCCTTATTTTTGTTTCTTTTTTAAATTTAATTTATATTTTTATCGGAGTAATATTCCATTGTGTATATGGACCACTTCTTGGTGCATAGCTCTGTTGAGGGACATTTTCGCTGCTTCCAAGTGTTGGCTATATTAAATATTGCTGGAGTGCAAGATTGCCAGCCTGTGACTTTTTGATTCTCATTTTCTCAGGTGATAGGCCCAGCAGTGGGTGTGACTGATTGACTAGTAGCTCAATGTTTACCTTTTCAAAGCACCTCCATTGTGTTTTCATTAGTGGCTCTTACCATGTCTCCCTTAGAACCGAGGGTACGAACTTCTCCACAATCCCTTCAGCATTTATAGTTTGCAGCATTTTTGCTAATGGCCAGTCTGACTGCTGTGACCTGATAGGTTTTTGTAATTTGGGTTTGCATGACTTTAAAAATTCCTAAAATTCATCATTTTCCACGCCTTTTTCCTTTCTGTTAAAAATCAAGTGTGAGTACAATATATCTCTTGAAGCTCTCTTCTTGGAAGGTTGCCCTCTTTTGAATTTTTGGTGGATATTCGACCCCAGGATTTTTTTGGAGGGCAGATGTCATTACAGAACTGCAAGTTTGGTGAATATTTAGTGACCATTAGCACTGGGTTTAAAGCTGCTGTTGTGGGAAACGGCCACAAGGAGGCAGCATTTGTCCTTTCCCAAATCTGAGTACTAGGGCAGCAGAGCCTTTCTGGAAGTCGTGGTCCTAGGTTTTAAGTTAGAATGGAATGTGCCAGGAGGAACGCCCATAAGTTTATGTCTCATTACATCTTGGTTTTTAAAATTTATTTAATCGGGGTAATGATTAGATATTGTTTGTCCAGATGTACACAATCTGGTTCATTTGTACAATATATATGTCTATTCATGTTCAGATCCTCTTCCCATGTAAAATATTACAGTGTTCCGTAGACCTCCCTTGCTATATGGTCCGTCTTTTCGATATATGTTTATTATATGTATTTGTATACGTATGGTAACGTTAATCTTAATTTATCCATTCTGCCCACCTTTCCTTTTAGATAAGCATACTTAATTTCTAAGTCTGTGAGTGTCTTTCTCTGTGGAAATATGTTCATTTGTGTTAGTTATTAGATAACGCCTATAAGTGATATCATAGGATATAGGTCTTTTGCTTTCTGACTTACCTCATATTCTGTGATTATCTCCAAGCTCATCTATGGCACCTCAAATAGCAGTGTTTCATTGTTTTCTATGGCTAATATTCTATTGTGAACGTGGACCACTTCTTCTTCATCCATACATCTGTTGATGGACATTTTGGTGGCTTCACTGTCTTGGCTATTGTGAATAAGGCTGCAGTGTAGCTTTTGCAGCCCGAGTCTTCTCGATTCTGGTCTTCTCAGGTGAGAGGCCCAGTGGTGTGACTGCTGCATCGAATGGTATCTCAACTTTTACTTTTAATCGTAGCTCCTTTCTGTTCTCATTATTGGCTCTTACCACGTTACATCTCACCAGCAGCTAGAGGGTACACAGTTCTCTAAAACCCCTTCAGAATTTATTGTTTGTAGATCTTTTGCTGATGGTCAGTCGACTGGTGTGAGTTGAAACCTTTTTGTACATTAGATTTGCATGAGTCTAATAATTCCTGAGGTTGAGCTTTCACCCATTTTCCTTTTTTTAAACAAGAGAGTGAGTCAAACTTACCTCTTCATACTATCGTCTTGAAAAATTTGTCAGTTTTGAATTTTATTGTCCATTCCCTACCTCAGCACAGTTGTTTAGGGCAGGTGTCCTTTGCAGCCCTGAGTCCTTGTGAATGTTAAGAGAACATTAGCTGTGGGCTTAACGCCACTCTTGCGGAAAACGGCCACAAGGCAGCAGAATTTCTACATTGCCAACTCTGGGTTTTTGGGCAGCAGAGCCTTCCTGGAAATCGTGTTAGTAGGCTGCAAATTAGAGTGGAATGTGCCAGAGCACATCCCCAAGAGCTTATATCTCCTTACTTCTTGTTTGTTTTATAAATTTAATTTTTATTAATTATCAGAGCAAACTTGATAAAAATATTTTGTTTCTCCTAGGTGTACAGAATCTGGTTCATTATATCAATGTATCTGTCATTTATCTTTGCATTCTTTACTGTGTAGGTTATTACAGAGTGTTGCCTAGACCTCTCTTGGTATTCCATAGGTATTTTGTGATTATATATTTCATATGTATTAGTACATGTCTGTTAACCCTCATATCCTAATTCACACATTCCTTACACTTTTCCATTTGGTTAAACATAATTTTTTTTTTCTTAATCCATGCTTTTCCTTCTCTTGGAAATAAGTTCGTGAGTATCAACTTTTAGGTAACACCTAGAAGTGATGTCATAGGATATCTGTCTTTCACTTTCTTTCTTTAATTTGAGTGATTATCTCTAGGTCCTTATATGGTGGTGCAAACGGCACTGTTTCATTGTTTTCCATGGCTAATATTCCATTGTTTATATGGACCACTTCCTCTTTGTGCATTTTTCTGTTGATGGACATTTTGGTTTCTTCCAAGTCTTGGCTATGTTAAATATTCCTGCAGTACAGGATTGCCAGCCTGTGTCTTTTCCATTCTGCTCTGCTCAGGTGATAGGCACATCAAAGGACCTACCAGATCACATGGTAGCTCAATTTTTACCCTTAAACGCACCTCCATTATGTTCTCGCTACTGGCTGTTACCAGTTTACATCCCCCCAGCAGCTGGAGGGTACACAGTTCTCTGAAACCCCTTCAGCATTTATTCTTTGTAGACTTTTTGCTGAAGAACATTCTGACGGCTGTGAGGTGAACATTTCTGTAATTGGATTTGCATGGCTTTATTCATTGCTGATGTTGCGCATTTTTCAATTTCCTTTTATTTTAAAGAGAAAAAAAAGAAAAGACAAAATGTGCGTAAAATATGCCTCTTGACATTGTCTTCTTGAAATGTTGACGTCTTTTGAATTTTCTGGTCGATTACGACCCCAGGACATTTTTTGAGGCCCGGTGTCCTTTACAGTGCTGCACATATTTTGAATATTTTTTGAGGCCCGGTGTCCTTTACAGTGCTGCACATATTTTGAATATTAAGTGAACATTACCTCTTGGTTTAAAGCTGCTGTTGTGTGAAACAGCCACAAGGCGGCAGCATTTCTCCTTTACCAAATCTGGTTACCAGGGCAACAGAGCCTTAATGGAAGTCCTGTTCTAGGTTGAAAATTAGAATGGGATGTGCCAGGAAAAATTCCTTTCAGTTTATGTCTCATTATTTCTTGTTCATATTTTTAATTTAATTTTTATTTTTTATCGCAGCAAATTTGATTACAATGGTTTTTTTTTTGTTCTAGGTGTGCAAGATGTGGTTCTTTCACACACATACATATATCTATTCTTCTTTGGAACCTTTTCCCAGGTAGGTTATGACACAATGTTGAGTAGTCTTCTCTTGGTATTCCATAGGTCTTTGGTGATTATATATTTCACATGTGTTTCTATATCTATGTTAACCCCAATATCGTAATGTATCCAATCCTCACACCTTTCGATTTGGGGAACCATAAGTTTGTTCAATGAATCTGTGATTGCCTTTCTCTGTGGAAATATCTTCATTGTTATCAATTTTCAGGTAACACCTATAAGTGATATACGTTAGGTGTCTTTCGCTTTCTCACTTACTACAAGTTGCATGGTTACCTCTAGACTCATCTATGGTGCTGCAAATGGCATTGTTTCATTTTTTTCCCGAGCTAATATTCCATCTCTATATGTAACAGTTCCTCTTTGTCCACTCATCTGTTGATGGACTTTTGGTTGCTTCCATGTCTTGGCTATTGTAATACTGCTGCAGTGCAGATTTGCCTGCCTGTGTCTTTCCAATTATGTCTTCTTATGTTATAGGCCCAGGAGTGGGCCTGCTGGATCATATAGTAGCTCAATGTTTACCTTTTAAAGGCACCTCCACCCTGTTCCCATTAGTGACTCTTACCAGGTTACGTCCCACTTCAAATTAAGGGTATGCATTTCTCCACAACCTTTTCAGCATTGATCATTTGTAGTTTCTTTCCTGATGGTTATTCTGAATGGTGTGAGCTGATACCTCTGTGTGGTTGGATTTGCATGTGTCTCATAATCCTTTGAAATTGAGCTTTCAGGCATGTCCTTTTATTTTTCAAACGGTTATTACAGCTTAGTTCTTCAAATGGTTTTCTTGAAATATGTGCCACATTTTGAAATACTTTGACCTTTACCTCCTGCAAAACATGATGAAAGCAGGTTTCCTTTACAGCCCTGCAGGACTTGTTCATATGAAGTGAAAATTAGCATAGGTTTTAAAGCTGCTTTTGCAGGTAATGGCCAGAGGGTGGAGCATTTCATAATTCTATGAAACATAACTGAACACACAATATATATTTTTTCTTTTAAATTTCCATTGTTACTTTTTTAAAGTACAATTATAATTGAAGTTCTTTGTAACAAGTGAAATTTAAAAAATTAAAGGAAAAGATAATATTTTACCACTTGCCATCCTTTCCCATTTACTGAAACGACCAGCATAATGTGTAGAGTTCTCATTTTATTCAGGTGTTCTATACATCTGGAATATCATGCTTCTCACTGTAGAAAAACAGATTTAGCTCTCACACTTTTTATAGGCTACATAACAGTCCATAGAACAGAAGTACCAACTATTTCAGACTTAGCTTTTTGAGGGACACTCAGGTTACTTTCTGTTTTATTTTGTTGTTCTTTTTCTGGGGGGGGGTAGGAGTTTATTATTTATTTATTTATTTTTGTTGTGTTGGGTCTGAGTTTCCGTGTGAGGGCTTTCTCTAGTTGTGGCAAGTGGGGGGCCACTCTTGATCTCGGTGCGCGGGCCTCTCACTATTGCGGCCTCTCTTGTTGCAGAGCACAGGCTCCAGATGCGAGGGCTCACTGGTTGTGGCTTATGGGCCTAGTTGCTCCATGGCATGTGGGATCCTCCCAGACCAGGGCTCGAACCTGTGTCCCCTGCATTAGCAGGCAGATTCTAACCACCGCACCACCAGCGAAGCCCCCTATTTTGTTGTTCTGCTAGTTTGTTTTAACCCAAGAAAATATTTTTTTAAATACAAAAAAACTAAATTAAGCTAAGGGTAAGGATTAGGGTTTAGGGTAAGGTTTAGGGTTAGGATACGGGTTAGGATTATTGTACGGCTTAGAGTATGGTTTAGGGTTATGGTTGTGGTATGGGTTAGTGTTAGGGTACAGTTTAGGGTATGGCTATGGTTTAGTGTTAGGGTACGGGTTAAGGTATGGGTTAGTGTTAGGGTATGGGTTAGGATTAGGGTATGGTTTACATTCAGGGTTATGGTTAGGTTTAGTGTATGGGTTAGTGTTAGGTATGGGTTAGGGTAAGGGTTAGGATTAGGTTTAGTGTTAAGGAAGGGGTACAGTTTAGGGTACAGTATAGGGAACAACAAAGGGTTAGGGTTAGGGTACGTGTTAGGGTACAGTTTAGTGTTAGTGTACGGGTTAGGATTAAGGTATGGTTTAGGGTAAGGTTTAGGGTTAGGGTTAGGGAACGGGTATGGTTTGGGGTACAGTTTAGGGTATGACCACGGGTTAGGAGTAGGGTAAGTGTTAAGGTATAGTTTAGTGTTAGTGTACAGGTTAGGATTATGGTACGGCATAGTGTAAGGGTTAGGGTTAGGGTTAGGGAATGGGTACAGATTAGGTTACAGGTTAGGGTATGACAACGGGTTAGGGTTAGGGTACGTGTTAGTGTATGGGTTAGGATTAGGGTACGGGTTAGGTTATGGGTTAATGTTAGGGGATGGGTTAGGATTAGGGTACGGGTTATGGTACGGTTTAGGGAAAGGGTTAGGATATGGGGTAGGGTAAGGATAAAGTTTAGTGTATGGCTATGTGTTACTGTTAGGGTACATGTTAGCGTACGGGTTAGTGTTTGTGTACAGCTTACGGTAAGGGTTAGGGTTAGGGAACGGGTACGGTCTCAGGTACAGGTTAGGGTACGGTAGCGGGATAGGGTTAGGGTACGTGTTAGGATGAGACTTCTTTGTAGTGTAGATTTGAATTTCCCGCTTGCTTGGTTGGCCAAAAAGGGCGTATGCGTTTTATCCTGAATATATTCAGGAAAAAACGCATACGCCCTTTTTGGCCAAGTGCATCGTTGCCGAAGATCTGCCGCTTTTCATATGCTTTAAATGCAATTCCAATCTACCTCCTGAAATCTGTTTCCTGCAATTGTGCCTTGTTTCAAGTCCTCTTCACAGCCATACCTCAATACATTTTTGGACAATAGTTGTCCTTTATAACTCTGCAGGTTTGTGAATTGCAGTGCCCCTGAGCTCGTTTTTTCAACTCGCTTTCTGTGAGCTGGCCACAAATCAACAGGATTGCTTCAGGCCCTATTCTGGTTCCGGCACGGCATGCTGAGTCTTTGGTTAATTCTACATCCTGGTGGGAAATTAGAGTGAAATGTGCCCGTCCAAACACCTACAGCTAGTCTCTCATTGGTTCTCCCTATTCCCGTTCATCCTCCGCAGAAATTGCAGAGTGTGCCAAACAGGAGGTTACAAGCACTGACTCTCCAAGTGGGGAGATTGTTAGTAAAGCGCCTGGAATGGCGAACCCGAGTACCAGCGGACGAATAATGAGATGCGTTTTAGAAACCTTGCCCGATCACACTGTGGACCATCCTCTGGGTTTCCCACACATGTTTTAGCTGTAGGAAGAATCCCTTAAACCTGGAGAGTTGGGACCCATGGAATGGGTAGCACGCAGTACTACTTCAAAGGGTTTGCATTTGCTCACCGAACCTCACCAATCCTCACAGCCCCAAGTGTCCAGCCTTATGTCTCTCCCAGCTGTGGGTGTAGATGTGGTAAATCCAGGTTTCGTCACAAGCCCTGAACGAATTATTTAAGAATTTATCTCTCTTTCACTGTCTTTGTGTTTTGATTTTGAAATTTATTTTTATAATGGGGTTTAGCTGATTTTCACTGCTGTGTTTATGCCGCTCGATGCACACTTGATCCTCTTATGGAGACATATAAACACATAGGTTTTAAGATTCTTACTAGTCAGATATATTCCTCTGCAGTGAATAGGGGGTGTTGAGTCCACTTCATTGAACAAGGAGTATATCTTGTCTATTACTGGCTTATGGAACGGTATCTGTGCTCATTTCAATCTCTGGTTTTATGCAGCACCCCAACTCACCTTTCCCCTTAAGCAAGCATAAGTTGGTTTTCTAAATGTGAGACTCTGTTCTGTTTTGTAATTCAGTTCATGTGTAGCCAAGTTTACATTCCCTCTGTAAGTGATATCTTATGACTAGTTTCTTTTTCTGTGTGACTTATTTCACTCAGAATCATCTTACCTAAATCCACTCATTATGCTGCTATGGGCCTGATGACATTGATTTCATTGCAGAGTGATATTCCATTCTATGTAAGTACCACAACTTCTTTATCCATTTTTCTCTTTCTGGGATACTTAAGTTGTTCCGTTGTCGAGGTTCTTGTAAACACAGCAGCCCTAAACTTTGGGGTGGCTGAGTCTTGTTGATTTTAATTTTCCTAAGCTATAGGGTCATAGGTGGAAGTGCCCGAGTCTCTGTAGCTTTGTTTTTTAGAGGTTTCAGGAAACACCATACACTTCTCCAGAGTGGCTGTTGGCCATTTACATCCCGCCCATCAGCACAACAAGGCTCCCTGTTCTCCATGGCCTGTCCTGCCTTTCTGGTTTTTACACTTTTTTCAGATGGCCCATTTGACCGGTGGGAAGTGAGACTTCATTGTAGTGTGGATTTCCATTGCACGCTTCCTTGGTTGGCTAAAAAGGCCGTATGCGTTTTTTCCTGGATATATTCAGGAAAAAACGCATGTGCATTTTTTGGCCAAGTGCATCATTGTCGAAGTTCTGCCGCTTTTCATATGTTTTAATGCAGTTTCCATCTACCTCCTGAAATATATTTCCTGCAATTGTGCCGTGCTTTCAAGTCCTCTTTGCAGCCTTACTTCAGTATATTTTTGGATGATAGCTGTCATTTATAACTCTGCAGGTTTATGAATTACAGTGCCCCTAAGGTCCTTTCTTCAACTCGCTTTCTTGTGAGCTGGCAGGAAAACCACAGGATTGCTTCAGGCCCTAATCTGGTTTCATCATGGCACGCTGAGCCTTTTGTTAATTCCTCTTCCTGGTGGGAAATTAGAGTGAAATGTGACCGTCCAAACACCTACAGCTAGTCTCTCATTGGTTCTCCCTATTCCTGTTCAACCTCTGCAGAAACTGCTAACTGTGCTAAACAGGAGTTTTAAGGCACAGACTCTCCACTTGGGGAGATTTTTAGTAAAGCATCTAGAATGGCGAACCCATGTACCAAGGGACAAAAAATGAGATGCGGTTTAGAAACGTTGCCCGATCACATGGTGTACAATCCTCTGGGTTTCCCATGCATGTTTTAGCTGTAGGAAGAATCCCTTAAACCAGGAGAGTTGGGACCCATGGAATGGGTAGCATACAGTATTACTTCAAAGGGTCTCCATTTGCTCACCGAACCTCACCAATCCTCTCAGCCCCAAATGTCCTGCCTTATGTCTCACCCAGCTGTGGGTGTGGATGTGGTAAATCCAAGTTTCATCACAAGCCCTGAACGAATTATTTAAGAACTTTCTCTCCTTCACTGTCTTTGTTTTTGAAATTTATTTTAATAATGGGGTTTAGTTGATTTTCATGGCTGTGTATACTGCTCTACACACACTTGATTCTCTTACGGAGACATATAAGTACATATGTTTTAATATTCTTATTGTCAGATATATTCCTCTGCAGTGAATAGGCGGTGTTGAGTCTAATTCGTTGAGCAAGGAGTATATCTCGTCTATTACATATTTGGCTTATGGAATAGTATCTGTGCTAATTTCAATCTCTGGTTTTACGTAGCACCCCAACTCATCATTCCCCTTAAGAAAGCATAAGTTTGTTTTCTAAATGTGAGACTCTGTTCTGTTTTGTAATTCAGTTCATGTGTAGCCAAGTTTACATTCCCTCTATAAGTGATATCTTATGGTAAGTTTCTTTTTCTGTGTGACTTATTTCCTTTGAATCATTGTACCTAAATCCATTCATTATGCTTGTACAGGCCGGAAGACATTGATTTCATTGCTGAGTGATGTTCCATTGTACGTAAGTATGAAAACGTCTTTATCCATTTCTCTCTTTCAAGGATATTTAATTTGTACCGTAGTCGAGACTCTTGTAAACAGAGCAGCCCTAAACTTTGGGGTGGTTGTTTCTTGTTATTTTAATTTTCCTGAGTTATAGTGCTATAAGTAGGTTTAGGGTTAGGGTTAAGGTTAGGGTTAGGGAACGGGTATGGTTTAGGATGCGACAATGGTTTAGGGTGAGTGAAAGTGTTAGGGTACAGGTCAGTGTTAGTGTACCGTTTAGGATTAGGGTAAGTGTTAGGGTAATGCTTCAGGTTAGGGTTATGTTTAGGGAATGGGGATGGTTTAGGGTAGAGGTTAGGGTACGACAACAGTTTAGGGATAGCGTACATGTAAGGGTAAGGGTTAGTGTTAGCGTACGGGTGAGGATTAGGGGACGGGTTAGGGTAAGGCTTCGGGTAAGGGTTAGGGTTAGCGTTAGGGATAGGGGACGGTGACCGTTTAGGGAACAGGTTAGGGTATGACAATGGTTGAGAGTCAGCATTCGTGTTAGGGTATGAGTTAGAGTTAGCGTATGGGTTAGGATTAGGGGACCGGATAGGGTAAGATTTCAGGTAAGGGTTAGGGGACGGGGAAAGTTTAGGGTACAGGTTAGGGTACGACAAGAGTTTAGGGTGAGCGTACATGTTAGGGTATGGGTTAGTGTTAGAATATGGGTTAGAATTAGGGGACGGGTTAGGGTAAGGCTTCAGGTAAAGTTTAAGGTTAGGATTAGGGGACTGGGAAGGTTTAGGGTACAGGTTAGGGAACGACGATGGTTTAGGGTGAGTGTACATGTTACGGCATGGATTAGTGTTAGCATACGGGTTAGGATTAGTGGACAGGTTAAGGTAAGGCTTCGGGTAAAGGTTAGGGTTAGGGTTAGGGGACGGGGAAGTTTAGGGTACAGTTTAGGGTACGACAATGGTTTAGGGTGAGTGTACGTGTTAGGGTACGGGTTAGTTTAGCGTATGGGTTAGGATTAGGGGACGGGTTAGGGTAAGGCTTCAGGTAAGGGTTGGGTTAGGAGAGGGGGACAGTTTAGGGTACAGGTTAGGGTGTGACAGCGGTTTAGGGTGACCGTACGTGTTAGGGTATGGGTTAGTGTTAGCGTACGGGTTAGGATTAGGTGACGGGTTAGGGTAAGGCTTCAGGTAAGTGTTAGGGTTAGGGTTAAGGGACGGGGATGGTTTAGGGTACAGATTAGGGTACTACAACGGTTTAGGGTGAGTGTACGTGTTAGGATATGAGTTAGTGTTAGCGTACGGGTTAGGATGAAGGGACAGGATGGGATAAGGCTTCGGGTAAGTGTTAGGGTTAGGCTTATGGGACAGGGACGGTTTAGGGTACATGTTAGGGTACAACAACGGTTTAGGGTGAGCATAGGTATTAGAGTACAGGTTAGTGTTAGGGTATGGCTTAGGATTAGGGGACGAGTTAGTGTAAGGCCTCGGGTAAGTGTTAGGGTTAGGGGACAGGGTCGGATTAGGGTACAGTTTAGGGTACGACAATGGTTAAGGGTGAGCATACATGTTAGGGTACAGGATAGTGTCAGCGTACGGGTAAGGATTAGGGGAAAGTTTAGGGTACGGCTTCCAGTAAGGGGTACGGTTAGGGTTAGGGAATGGAGACGGTTTAGGGCACAGGTTAGTGTACAACAACGGTTTAGGGTGAGCATAAGTGTTAGGATATGGGTTAGTGTTAGCGTACGGGTTAGGATTAGGGGACGGGTTAGGGTAAGGCTTCGGGGAAGGGTAAGGGTTAGGGTTACGGTTAAGGTTAGGGGACGGGGACATTTTAGGGGACAGGTTAGGGTACGACAGTGGTTTAGACTGAGCGTACGTGTGAGGGCATGGGTTAGTGTTGGTGTACAGGTTAGGATTAGCGGACGTGTTAGGGTAAGGCTTCGGTTAAGGGTTAGGGTTATGGTTAGGGGACGGGGACTTTTTAGGGTCCAAGTGAGGGTAGGACAACGGTTTAGGGGGAGCAACCGTGTGAGGGCACGGGTTAGTGTTAGCTTACGGGTTAGGATTAGGGGACGGGTGAGGGGAAGGCTTCGGGGAAGGGTTAGGATTAGGGTCCGGGCTAGGGTTAAGGTTAGGGGATGGGAACGGTTTAGGGTCCAGGTGAGGGTACAACAACGGTTTAGGGTGAGCGTACGAGTGAGGGCATGGGTTAGTGTTAGCGTACGGGTTAGGATTAGGGTACGGGTGAGGGGAAGGCTTCGGGGAAGGGTTAGGGTTAGGGTTCGGGCTAGGGTTAGGGTTAGGGAACGGGGACGGTTTAGAGTCCAGGTGAGGGTACAACAACGGTTTAGGGTGAGCGTACGTGTGAGGGCACGGGTTAGTGTTAGCGTACGGCTTAGGTTTACAGAACGGGTGAGGGGAAGGCTTCGGGGAAGTGTTAGGTTTAGTGTTCGGGCTAGGGTTAGGGTTAGGGGACGGGGACGGTTTAGGGTCCAGGTGAGGATACGACAATGGTTTAGGGGGAGCGTACGTGTGAGGCCATGGGTTAGTGTTAGCATACGGGTTAGGATTAGAGGACGGGTGAGGGGAAGGCTTCGGGGAAGGTTTAGGGTTAGGGTTCGGTCTAGGGTTAGGGTTAGCGGACGGGGACGGTTTAGGGTCCAGGTGAGGGTACGACAACGTTTTAGGGGGAGCGTACGTGTGAGGGCGCGGGTCAGCGTGAGCGAACGGGTTTGGATTAGGGGACGGGTGAGTGTCAGGCTTCGGGGAAGGGTTAGAGTTAGGGTTCGGGCTAGGGTTAGGGTTAGGGGACGGGGACGGTTTAGGGTCCAGGTGAGGGTACGACAACGCTTTAGGGGGAGCGTACGTGTGAGGGCGTGGGTTCGCGTTAGCGTACTTGATAGGATTAGGGGACGGGTGAGGGTCAGGCTTCGGGGAAGGGTTAGGTTTAGTGTTTGGGCTAGGGTTAGGGTTAGGGGACGGGGACGGTTTAGGGTCCAGGTGAGGGTACGACAACGCTTTAGTGGGAGCGTACATGTGAGGACGCGGGTTAGCGTGAGCGTACGGGTTCGGATTAGGGGACGGGTGAGGGGAATGCTTCGGGGAAGTGTTAGGGTTAGGGTTTGGGCTAGGGTTAGGTTTAGGGGACGGAAACGGTTTAGGGTCCAGGTGAGGGTACGACAACGCTTTAGGGGGAGCGTACGTGTGAGGGCACGGGTTAGCGTGAGTGTACTGTTTAGGATTAGGGGACGGGTGAAGGTCAGGCTTCGGGGAAGGGTTAGGGTTAGGGTTTTGGCTAGGGTTAGGGTTAGGGGACGTGGACGGTTTAGGGTCCAGGTAAGGGTACGACAACGCTTTAGGGGGAGCGTCCATGTGAGGTCATGGGTTAGTGCTAGCGTACGGGTTAGGATTAGGGGACGGGTGAGGGTCAGGCTTCGGGGTAGGGTTAGTGTTAGGGTTCGGGCTAGGGTTAGGGTTAGGGGACGGGGACGGTTCAGGGTCCATATGAGGGTACGACAACTCTTTAGGGGGAGCGTACGTGTGAGGGCGCGGGTTATCGTGAGCATACGGGTTAGGATTAGGGGACGGGTGAGGGTCAGGCTTCGGGGAAGTGTTAGGGTTAGGGTTCGGGCTAGGTTTAGGGTTATGGGACGGGGACGGTTTAGGGTCCAGGTGAGGGTACGACAATGCTTTACGGGGAGCGTATGTGTGAGGGCGTGGGTTAGCGTGAGCGTACGGGTTAGGATGAGGGGACGGGTGAGGGTCAAGCTTCGGGGAAGATTTAGGCTTAGGTTTTGGTCTAGGGTTAGGGTTAGGGGACGGGGACGGTTTAGGTTTCAGGTGAGGGTATGACAACGCTTTAGGGGGAGCATACGTGTGAGGGCGCGGGTTAGCGTGAGCATACGGGTTAGGATTAGGGGACGCGTGAGTATCAGGCTTCGGGGTAGGGTTAGGGTTAGGGTTCGGGCTGGGGTTAGGCTTAGGGGTCGGGGACGGTTTAGGGTCCAGGTGAGGGTACGACAACGCTTTAGCGGGAGCGTACGTGTGAGTGCGCGTGTTAGTGTCAGCGTACGGGTTAGGATTAGGGGACGGGTGAGGGTCAGGCTTCGGGGAAGGGTTAGGGTTAGGGACAGGCTAGGGTTAGGGTTAGGGGACGGGCACGGTTTAGGGTCCAGGTGAGGGTACGACAACGCTTTAGGGAGAGCGTACGTGTGAGGGCGTGGGTTAGTGTTAGCGTACGGGTTAGGATTAGGGGACGGGAGAGGGTCAGGATTCGGGGAAGTGTTAGGGTTAGGGTTCGGGGTAGGATTAGGGTTAGGGGCCCGGGACGGTTTAGGGTCCAGGTGAGGGTACGACAACGCTTTAGGGGGAGCGTACGTGTGAGGGCGCGGGTTAGTGTGAGCGTACGGGTTAGTATTATGGGACGGGTGAGGGTCAGGCTTCGGGGAAGGGTTAGGGTTAGGGTTCGGGCTAGGGTTAGGGGACGGGGACTGGGACGGTTGAGGGTCCAGGTTAGGGTATGACAACACTTTAGGGGTAGCGTACTTGTGAGGGCGCATGTCAGTGTTAGCGTACAGGTTAGGATTAGGGGACGGGTGAGGGTCAGGCTTCGGGGAAGGGTTAGGGTTAGGGATCGGGCTAGGTTTAGGGTTAGGGGCCCGGGATGGTTTAGGGTTCATGTGAGGGTACGACAACGCTTTAGGGGGAGCGTACATGTGAGGGTGTGGATTAGCGTTAGCGTACAGGTTAGGATTAGGGGACGTGTTGGGTCAGGCTTCGGGGAAGGGTCAGGCTTAGGGTTCTGTCTAGGGTTAGGGTTAGGGGAAGGGGATGGTTTAGGGTCCAGGTGAGGGTACGACAACGCTTTAGGGGGAGCGTACATGTGAGGGCGTGGGTTAGCATTAGCGTGCGGGTTAGGATTAGGGGACGGGTGAGGGTCAGGCATCGGGGAATGGTTAGGGTTAGGGTTCGGGCTAGGGTTAGGGTTATCGGACGGGGACGGTTTAGGGTCCAGGTGAGGGTACGACAACGCTTTAGGGGGAGCGTACGTGTGAGGGCGCGGGTTAGTGTTAGCGTATGGGTTAGGATTAGGGGACGGGTGAGGGTCAGGCTTCGGGGAAGGGTTAGGGTTAGGGTTCGGGCTAGGGTTAGGGTTAGGGGTTGGGACGGTTTAGGGTCCAGGTGAGGGTACGACAACGCTTTAGGGGGAGCGTACATGTGAGGGAGTAAGTTAGCGTTAGCGTACGGGTTAGGATTAGGGGACGGTTTGGGGTCAGGCTTCGGGGAATAGTTAGGGTTAGGGTTTGGGCTAGGGTTAGGGTTAGGGGACGGGGACGGTTTAGGGTCCAGGTGAATGTATGACAACGCTTTAGGGGGAGCGTATGTGTGAGGGCGTGGGTTAGCGTGAGCATACGTGTTAGGATTAGTGGACGGGTGAGGGTCAGGCTTCGGGGTAGGGTTAGGTTTAGGGTTCGGGCTAGGTTTAGGTTTAGGGGACGGGGACGGTTTAGGGTACAGGTGAGGGTACAACCACGCTTTAGGGGGAGCGTACGTTTGAGGGCGCGGGTTAGTGTTAGCGTACGGGTTAGGATTAGGGGACGGGTGAGGGTCAGGTTTCGGGGAAGGGTTAGGGTTAGGGTTCGGGGTAAGGTTAGGGTTAGGGGATGGGGACGGTTTAGGGTCCAGGTGAGGGTACGACAACGCTTTAGCGGGAGCGTACGTGTGAGGGCGCGTGTTAGCGTTAGCGTACGGGTTAGGATTAAGGGACGGGTGAGAGTCAGGCTTCGGGGAAGGGTTAGGGTTAGGGTTCGGGCTGGGGTTAGGGGACGGGGACAGGGACGGTTTAGGGTCCAGGGGAGGGTATGACAATGCTTTAGGGGGAGCGTATGTGTGAGGGCGCGGGTTAGCGAGAGCGTACAGGTTAGGATTAGGCGACGGGTGAGAGTCAGGCTTCGGGGAAGGGTTAGGGTTAGGGTTCGCGGTAGGGTTAGAGTTAGGAGACGGGGACGGTTTAGTGTCCAGGTGAGGTTATGACAACGCTTTAGGGGGAGCGTACATGTGAGGGCGTGGGTTAGCGTTAGCGTACGCGTTAGGATTAGGGGACGGGTGAGGGTCAGGCTTCGGGGAAGGGTTAGGGTTAGGGTTCAGTCTAGGGTTAGGGTTAGGGGACGGGGACGGTTTAGGGTCCAGGTGAGAGTACGACAAAGCTTTAGGGGGAGGGAACGTGTTAGGGGGCGGGTTAGCGTTAGCGTACGGGTTAGGATTAGGGGACGGGTGAGTGTCAGGCTTCGGGGAAGAGTTAGGGTTAGGGTTCAGCCTAGGGTTAGGGGACGGGGACGGTTTAGGGTCCAGGTGAGGGTACGACAACGCTTTAGGGGGAGCGTACGTGTGAGGGCGCGGGTTAGTGTTAGCGTGCGGGATAGGATTAGGGTACGGGAGAGGGTCAGGCTTCGGGGAAGGGTTAGGGTTAGGGTTCAGGCTAGGTTTAGGGTTAGGGTACGGGGACAGTTTAGGGTCCAGCTGAGGGTACGACAACGCTTTAGGGGGAGCATACGTGTGAGGGCACGGGTTAGCATTAGCGTGCGGGTTAGGATTAGGGAACGGGTGAGGGTGAGGATTCGGGGAAGGGTTAGGGTTAGGGTTCGGGCTAGGGTTAGGGTTAGGAGACGGGGACGGTTTAGGTTCCAGGTGAGGGTACGACAACGCTTTAAGGAGAGCGTACGTGTCAGGGTGCGGGTTAGCGTGAGCGTACGTGTTAAGATTAGGGTACGGGTGTTGGTCAGGCTTCGGGGAAGTGTTAGGGTTAGGGTTCGGGCTAGGGTTAGGGTTAGGGGACGGGGATGGTTTAGGGTCCAGGTGAGGGTACGACAACGCTTTAGGGGGAGCGTACGTGTGAGGGCGCGGGTCAGTGTTAGCGTACGGGTTAGGATTAGGGGACGGGTGAGGGTCAGGCTTCGGGGAAGGGTTAGGGTTAGGGAAAGGCTAGGGTTAGGGTTAGGGGACGGGGACGGTTTAGGGTACAGGTGAGGGTACGACAACGCTTTAGGGGGAGCGTAAGTGTGAGAGCGTCGGTTAGTGTTAGCGTACGTGATAGGTTTAGGGTACGGGTGAGGGTCAGGCTTCGGTGAAGGGTTAGGGTTAGGGGACGGGGACGGTTTAGGGTCCAGGTGAGGGTATGACAACGCTTTAGGGGGAGCGTACGTGTGAGGGCGCGTGTTAGTGTCAGCGTACGGGTTAGGATTAGGGGACGGGTGTGGGTCAGGATTCGGGGAAGTGTTAGGGTTAGGGTTCGGGGTAGGATTAGGGTTAGGGGCCCGGGACGGTTTAGGGTCCAGGTGAGGGTACGACAACGCTTGAGGGGGAGCATAGTTGTGAGAGCGCAGGTCAGTGTTAGCGTACTTGTTAGGATTAGGGGACGGGTGAGGGTCACGCTTCGGGGAAGGGTTAGGGTTAGGGATCGGGCGAGGTTTAGGGTTAGGGGACAGGGACGGTTTAGGGTCCAGGTGAGGGTATGACAACACTTTAGGGAGAGCGTACGTGTGAGGGCGAGGGTTAGCGTTCGCGTGCGGGTTAGGATTAGGGGACAGGTGAGGGTCAGGCTTCGGGGAAGGGTTAGTGTTAGGGTTCGGGCTAGGGTTAGGGTTAGGGGACGGGGACCGTTTAGGGTCCACGTGAGCGTACGACAAAGCTTTAGGGGGAGCGTACATGTGAGTGCGCGTGTTAGTGTCAGCGTACGGGTTAGGATTAGGGGACGGGTGAGGGTCAGGCTTCGGGGAAGGGTTAGGGTTAGGGACAGGCTAGGGTTAGGGTTAGGGGACGGGGACGGTTTAGGGTCCAGGTGAGGGTACGACAACACTTTAGGGGGAGCGTACGTGTGAGGGCGCGGGTTAGTGTTAGCGTACGGGTTAGGATTAGGGGACGGGTTAAGTTCAGGCTTCGGGAAGGGTTAGGGTTAGGGTTCGGTCTAGGGTTAGGGTTAGGGGACGGGGACGGTTTAGGGTCCAGGTGAGGGTACGACAAAGCTTTAGGGGAGGGAACGTGTTAGGGGGCGGGTTAGCATTAGCATACAGGTTAGGATTAGGGGACGGGTGAGTGTCAGGCTTCGGGGAAGGGTTAGGGTTAGGGTTCAGCCTAGGGTTAGGGTTAGGGGACGGGGACGGTTTAGGGTCCAGGTGAGGGTACGACCACGCTTTAGGGGGAGCGTACGTGTGAGGGCGCGGGTTAGTGTGAGCGTACGGGTTAGGATTAGGGGACGGGTGAGGGTCAGGCTTCGGGGAAGTGTTAGGGTTAGGGTTCGGGTTAGGGTTAGGGGACGGGGACTGGGACGGTTGAGGGTCCAGGTTAGGGTATGACAACGCTTTAGGGGTAGCGTACTTGTGAGGGCGCATGTCAGTGTTAGCGTACAGGTTAGGATTAGGGGACGGGTGAGGGTCAGGCTTCGGGGAAGGGTTAGGGTTAGGGATCGGGCTAGGGTTAGTGTTAGGGGCCCGGGATGGTTTAGGGTTCATGTGAGGGTACGACAACGCTTTAGGGGGAGCGTACATGTGAGGGCGCGGATTAGCGTTAGCGTACAGGTTAGGATTAGGGGACGTGTTGGGTCAAGCTTCGGGGAAGGGTCAGGCTTAGGGTTCTGTCTAGGGTTAGGGTTAGGGGAAGGGGATGGTTTAGGGTCCAGGTGAGGGTACGACAACACTTTAGGGGGAGCGTACATGTGAGGGCGCGGGTTAGCATTAGCGTACGGGTTAGGATTAGGGGACGGGTGAGGGTCAGGCTTCGGGGAATGGTTAGGGTTAGGGTTTGGGCTAGGGTTAGGGTTATCGGACGGGGACGGTTTAGGGTCCAGGTGAGGGTACGACAACGCTTTAGGGGGAGCGTACGTGTGAGGGAGTAAGTTAGCGTTAGCGTACGGGTTAGGATTAGGGGACGGTTTGGGGTCAGGCTTCGGGGAATAGTTAGGGTTAGGGTTCGGGCTAGGGTTAGGGTTAGGGGACGGGGACGGTTTAGGGTCCAGGTGAATGTATGACAACGCTTTAGGGGGAGCGTATGTGTGAGGGCGTGGGTTAGCGTGAGCGTACGTGTTAGGATTAGTGGACGGGTGAGGGTCAGGCTTCGGGGTAGGGTTAGGTTTAGGGTTCGGGCTAGGTTTAGGTTTAGGGGACGGGGACGGTTTAGGGTACAGCTGAGGGTATGAAAACGCTTTAGGGGGAGCGTACGTGTGAGGGCGCGGGTTAGCTTTAGCGTGCGGGTTAGGATTAGGGGACGGGTTAGATTCAGGCTTCGGGAAGGGTTACGGTTAGGGTTCGGTCTAGGGTTAGGGTTAGCGGACGGGGACGGTTTAGGGTCCAGGTGAGGGTACGACAACGTTTTAGGGGGAGCGTACGTGTGAGGGCGCGGGTCAGCGTGAGCGAACGGGTTTGGATTAGGGGACGGGTGAGTGTCAGGCTTCGGGGAAGGGTTAGAGTTAGGGTTCGGGCTAGGGTTAGGGTTAGGGGACGGGGACGGTTTAGGGTCCAGGTGAGGGTACGACAACGCTTTAGGGGGAGCGTACGTGTGAGGGCGTGGGTTCGCGTTAGCGTACTTGATAGGATTAGGGGACGGGTGAGGGTCAGGCTTCGGGGAAGGGTTAGGTTTAGTGTTTGGGCTAGGGTTAGGGTTAGGGGACGGGGACGGTTTAGGGTCCAGGTGAGGGTACGACAACGCTTTAGTGGGAGCGTACATGTGAGGACGCGGGTTAGCGTGAGCGTACGGGTTCGGATTAGGGGACGGGTGAGGGGAATGCTTCGGGGAAGTGTTAGGGTTAGGGTTTGGGCTAGGGTTAGGTTTAGGGGACGGAAACGGTTTAGGGTCCAGGTGAGGGTACGACAACGCTTTAGGGGGAGCGTACGTGTGAGGGCACGGGTTAGCGTGAGTGTACTGTTTAGGATTAGGGGACGGGTGAAGGTCAGGCTTCGGGGAAGGGTTAGGGTTAGGGTTTTGGCTAGGGTTAGGGTTAGGGGACGTGGACGGTTTAGGGTCCAGGTAAGGGTACGACAACGCTTTAGGGGGAGCGTCCATGTGAGATCATGGGTTAGTGCTAGCGTACGGGTTAGGATTAGGGGACGGGTGAGGGTCAGGCTTCGGGGTAGGGTTAGTGTTAGGGTTCGGGCTAGGGTTAGGGTTAGGGGACGGGGACGGTTCAGGGTCCATATGAGGGTACGACAACTCTTTAGGGGGAGCGTACGTGTGAGGGCGCGGGTTATCGTGAGCATACGGGTTAGGATTAGGGGACGGGTGAGGGTCAGGCTTCGGGGAAGTGTTAGGGTTAGGGTTCGGGCTAGGTTTAGGGTTATGGGACGGGGACGGTTTAGGGTCCAGGTGAGGGTACGACAATGCTTTACGGGGAGCGTATGTGTGAGGGCGTGGGTTAGCGTGAGCGTACGGGTTAGGATGAGGGGACGGGTGAGGGTCAAGCTTCGGGGAAGATTTAGGCTTAGGTTTTGGTCTAGGGTTAGGGTTAGGGGACGGGGACGGTTTAGGTTTCAGGTGAGGGTATGACAACGCTTTAGGGGGAGCATACGTGTGAGGGCGCGGGTTAGCGTGAGCATACGGGTTAGGATTAGGGGACGCGTGAGTATCAGGCTTCGGGGTAGGGTTAGGGTTAGGGTTCGGGCTGGGGTTAGGCTTAGGGGTCGGGGACGGTTTAGGGTCCAGGTGAGGGTACGACAACGCTTTAGCGGGAGCGTACGTGTGAGTGCGCGTGTTAGTGTCAGCGTACGGGTTAGGATTAGGGGACGGGTGAGGGTCAGGCTTCGGGGAAGGGTTAGGGTTAGGGACAGGCTAGGGTTAGGGTTAGGGGACGGGCACGGTTTAGGGTCCAGGTGAGGGTACGACAACGCTTTAGGGAGAGCGTACGTGTGAGGGCGTGGGTTAGTGTTAGCGTACGGGTTAGGATTAGGGGACGGGAGAGGGTCAGGATTCGGGGAAGTGTTAGGGTTAGGGTTCGGGGTAGGATTAGGGTTAGGGGCCCGGGACGGTTTAGGGTCCAGGTGAGGGTACGACAACGCTTTAGGGGGAGCGTACGTGTGAGGGCGCGGGTTAGTGTGAGCGTACGGGTTAGTATTATGGGACGGGTGAGGGTCAGGCTTCGGGGAAGGGTTAGGGTTAGGGTTCGGGCTAGGGTTAGGGGACGGGGACTGGGACGGTTGAGGGTCCAGGTTAGGGTATGACAACACTTTAGGGGTAGCGTACTTGTGAGGGCGCATGTCAGTGTTAGCGTACAGGTTAGGATTAGGGGACGGGTGAGGGTCAGGCTTCGGGGAAGGGTTAGGGTTAGGGATCAGGCTAGGTTTAGGGTTAGGGGCCCGGGATGGTTTAGGGTTCATGTGAGGGTACGACAACGCTTTAGGGGGAGCGTACATGTGAGGGTGTGGATTAGCGTTAGCGTACAGGTTAGGATTAGGGGACGTGTTGGGTCAGGCTTCGGGGAAGGGTCAGGCTTAGGGTTCTGTCTAGGGTTAGGGTTAGGGGAAGGGGATGGTTTAGGGTCCAGGTGAGGGTACGACAACGCTTTAGGGGGCGCGTACATGTGAGGGCGTGGGTTAGCATTAGCGTGCGGGTTAGGATTAGGGGACGGGTGAGGGTCAGGCATCGGGGAATGGTTAGGGTTAGGGTTCGGGCTAGGGTTAGGGTTATCGGACGGGGACGGTTTAGGGTCCAGGTGAGGGTACGACAACGCTTTAGGGGGAGCGTACGTGTGAGGGCGCGGGTTAGTGTTAGCGTATGGGTTAGGATTAGGGGACGGGTGAGGGTCAGGCTTCGGGGAAGGGTTAGGGTTAGGGTTCGGGCTAGGGTTAGGGTTAGGGGTTGGGACGGTTTAGGGTCCAGGTGAGGGTACGACAACGCTTTAGGGGGAGCGTACATGTGAGGGAGTAAGTTAGCGTTAGCGTACGGGTTAGGATTAGGGGACGGTTTGGGGTCAGGCTTCGGGGAATAGTTAGGGTTAGGGTTTGGGCTAGGGTTAGGGTTAGGGGACGGGGACGGTTTAGGGTCCAGGTGAATGTATGACAACGCTTTAGGGGGAGCGTATGTGTGAGGGCGTGGGTTAGCGTGAGCATACGTGTTAGGATTAGTGGACGGGTGAGGGTCAGGCTTCGGGGTAGGGTTAGGTTTAGGGTTCGGGCTAGGTTTAGGTTTAGGGGACGGGGACGGTTTAGGGTACAGGTGAGGGTACAACCACGCTTTAGGGGGAGCGTACGTTTGAGGGCGCGGGTTAGTGTTAGCGTACGGGTTAGGATTAGGGGACGGGTGAGGGTCAGGTTTCGGGGAAGGGTTAGGGTTAGGGTTCGGGGTAAGGTTAGGGTTAGGGGATGGGGACGGTTTAGGGTCCAGGTGAGGGTACGACAACGCTTTAGCGGGAGCGTACGTGTGAGGGCGCGTGTTAGCGTTAGCGTACGGGTTAGGATTAAGGGACGGGTGAGAGTCAGGCTTCGGGGAAGGGTTAGGGTTAGGGTTCGGGCTGGGGTTAGGGGACGGGGACAGGGACGGTTTAGGGTCCAGGGGAGGGTATGACAATGCTTTAGGGGGAGCGTATGTGTGAGGGCGCGGGTTAGCGAGAGCGTACAGGTTAGGATTAGGCGACGGGTGAGAGTCAGGCTTCGGGGAAGGGTTAGGGTTAGGGTTCGCGGTAGGGTTAGAGTTAGGAGACGGGGACGGTTTAGTGTCCAGGTGAGGTTATGACAACGCTTTAGGGGGAGCGTACATGTGAGGGCGTGGGTTAGCGTTAGCATACGCGTTAGGATTAGGGGACGGGTGAGGGTCAGGCTTCGGGGAAGGGTTAGGGTTAGGGTTCAGTCTAGGGTTAGGGTTAGGGGACGGGGACGGTTTAGGGTCCAGGTGAGAGTACGACAAAGCTTTAGGGGGAGGGAACGTGTTAGGGGGCGGGTTAGCGTTAGCGTACGGGTTAGGATTAGGGGACGGGTGAGTGTCAGGCTTCGGGGAAGAGTTAGGGTTAGGGTTCAGCCTAGGGTTAGGGGACGGGGACGGTTTAGGGTCCAGGTGAGGGTACGACAACGCTTTAGGGGGAGCGTACGTGTGAGGGCGCGGGTTAGTGTTAGCGTGCGGGATAGGATTAGGGTACGGGAGAGGGTCAGGCTTCGGGGAAGGGTTAGGGTTAGGGTTCGGGCTAGGTTTAGGGTTAGGGTACGGGGACAGTTTAGGGTCCAGCTGAGGGTACGACAACGCTTTAGGGGGAGCATACGTGTGAGGGCACGGGTTAGCATTAGCGTGCGGGTTAGGATTAGGGAACGGGTGAGGGTGAGGATTCGGGGAAGGGTTAGGGTTAGGGTTCGGGCTAGGGTTAGGGTTAGGAGACGGGGACGGTTTAGGTTCCAGGTGAGGGTACGACAACGCTTTAAGGAGAGCGTACGTGTCAGGGTGCGGGTTAGCGTGAGCGTACGTGTTAAGATTAGGGTACGGGTGTTGGTCAGGCTTCGGGGAAGTGTTAGGGTTAGGGTTCGGGCTAGGGTTAGGGTTAGGGGACGGGGATGGTTTAGGGTCCAGGTGAGGGTACGACAACGCTTTAGGGGGAGCGTACGTGTGAGGGCGCGGGTCAGTGTTAGCGTACGGGTTAGGATTAGGGGACGGGTGAGGGTCAGGCTTCGGGGAAGGGTTAGGGTTAGGGAAAGGCTAGGGTTAGGGTTAGGGGACGGGGACGGTTTAGGGTACAGGTGAGGGTACGACAACGCTTTAGGGGGAGCGTAAGTGTGAGAGCGTCGGTTAGTGTTAGCGTACGTGATAGGTTTAGGGTACGGGTGAGGGTCAGGCTTCGGTGAAGGGTTAGGGTTAGGGGACGGGGACGGTTTAGGGTCCAGGTGAGGGTATGACAACGCTTTAGGGGGAGCGTACGTGTGAGGGCGCGTGTTAGTGTCAGCGTACGGGTTAGGATTAGGGGACGGGTGTGGGTCAGGATTCGGGGAAGTGTTAGGGTTAGGGTTCGGGGTAGGATTAGGGTTAGGGGCCCGGGACGGTTTAGGGTCCAGGTGAGGGTACGACAACGCTTGAGGGGGAGCATAGTTGTGAGAGCGCAGGTCAGTGTTAGCGTACTTGTTAGGATTAGGGGACGGGTGAGGGTCACGCTTCGGGGAAGGGTTAGGGTTAGGGATCGGGCGAGGTTTAGGGTTAGGGGACAGGGACGGTTTAGGGTCCAGGTGAGGGTATGACAACACTTTAGGGAGAGCGTACGTGTGAGGGCGAGGGTTAGCGTTCGCGTGCGGGTTAGGATTAGGGGACAGGTGAGGGTCAGGCTTCGGGGAAGGGTTAGTGTTAGGGTTCGGGCTAGGGTTAGGGTTAGGGGACGGGGACCGTTTAGGGTCCACGTGAGCGTACGACAAAGCTTTAGGGGGAGCGTACATGTGAGTGCGCGTGTTAGTGTCAGCGTACGGGTTAGGATTAGGGGACGGGTGAGGGTCAGGCTTCGGGGAAGGGTTAGGGTTAGGGACAGGCTAGGGTTAGGGTTAGGGGACGGGGACGGTTTAGGGTCCAGGTGAGGGTACGACAACACTTTAGGGGGAGCGTACGTGTGAGGGCGCGGGTTAGTGTTAGCGTACGGGTTAGGATTAGGGGACGGGTTAAGTTCAGGCTTCGGGAAGGGTTAGGGTTAGGGTTCGGTCTAGGGTTAGGGTTAGGGGACGGGGACGGTTTAGGGTCCAGGTGAGGGTACGACAAAGCTTTAGGGGAGGGAACGTGTTAGGGGGCGGGTTAGCATTAGCATACAGGTTAGGATTAGGGGACGGGTGAGTGTCAGGCTTCGGGGAAGGGTTAGGGTTAGGGTTCAGCCTAGGGTTAGGGTTAGGGGACGGGGACGGTTTAGGGTCCAGGTGAGGGTACGACCACGCTTTAGGGGGAGCGTACGTGTGAGGGCGCGGGTTAGTGTGAGCGTACGGGTTAGGATTAGGGGACGGGTGAGGGTCAGGCTTCGGGGAAGTGTTAGGGTTAGGGTTCGGGTTAGGGTTAGGGGACGGGGACTGGGACGGTTGAGGGTCCAGGTTAGGGTATGACAACGCTTTAGGGGTAGCGTACTTGTGAGGGCGCATGTCAGTGTTAGCGTACAGGTTAGGATTAGGGGACGGGTGAGGGTCAGGCTTCGGGGAAGGGTTAGGGTTAGGGATCGGGCTAGGGTTAGTGTTAGGGGCCCGGGATGGTTTAGGGTTCATGTGAGGGTACGACAACGCTTTAGGGGGAGCGTACATGTGAGGGCGCGGATTAGCGTTAGCGTACAGGTTAGGATTAGGGGACGTGTTGGGTCAAGCTTCGGGGAAGGGTCAGGCTTAGGGTTCTGTCTAGGGTTAGGGTTAGGGGAAGGGGATGGTTTAGGGTCCAGGTGAGGGTACGACAACACTTTAGGGGGAGCGTACATGTGAGGGCGCGGGTTAGCATTAGCGTACGGGTTAGGATTAGGGGACGGGTGAGGGTCAGGCTTCGGGGAATGGTTAGGGTTAGGGTTTGGGCTAGGGTTAGGGTTATCGGACGGGGACGGTTTAGGGTCCAGGTGAGGGTACGACAACGCTTTAGGGGGAGCGTACGTGTGAGGGAGTAAGTTAGCGTTAGCGTACGGGTTAGGATTAGGGGACGGTTTGGGGTCAGGCTTCGGGGAATAGTTAGGGTTAGGGTTCGGGCTAGGGTTAGGGTTAGGGGACGGGGACGGTTTAGGGTCCAGGTGAATGTATGACAACGCTTTAGGGGGAGCGTATGTGTGAGGGCGTGGGTTAGCGTGAGCGTACGTGTTAGGATTAGTGGACGGGTGAGGGTCAGGCTTCGGGGTAGGGTTAGGTTTAGGGTTCGGGCTAGGTTTAGGTTTAGGGGACGGGGACGGTTTAGGGTACAGCTGAGGGTATGAAAACGCTTTAGGGGGAGCGTACGTGTGAGGGCGCGGGTTAGCTTTAGCGTGCGGGTTAGGATTAGGGGACGGGTTAGATTCAGGCTTCGGGAAGGGTTACGGTTAGGGTTCGGTCTAGGGTTAGGGTTAGGGGATGGGGACGGTTTAGGGTCCAGGTGAGAGTACGACAAAGCTTTAGGGGGAGGGAACGTGTTAGGGGGCGGGTTAGCGTTAGCGTACGGGTTAGGATTAGGGGACGGGTGAGTGTCAGGATTCGGGGAAGAGTTAGGGTTAGGGTTCAGCCTAGGGTTAGGGTTAGGGGACGGGGACGGTTTAGGGTCCAGGTGAGGGTACGACAACGCTTTAGGGGGAGCGTACGTGTGAGGGCGCGGGTTAGTGTTAGCGTGCGGGATAGGATTAGGGTACGGGAGAGGGTCAGGCTTCGGGGAAGGTTTAGGGTTAGGGTTCGGGCTAGGTTTAGGGTTAGGGGACGGGGACAGTTTAGGGTCCAGCTGAGGGTACGACAACGCTTTAGGGGGAGCATACGTGTGAGGGCACGGGTCAGCGTTAGCGTGCGGGTTAGGATTAGGGAACGGGTGAGGGTGAGGATTCGGGGAAGAGTTAGGGTTAGGGTTCGGGCTAGGGTTAGGGTTAGGAGACGGGGACGGTTTAGGTTCCAGATGAGGGTACGACAACGCTTTAGGGAGAGCGTACGTGTCAGGGTGCGGGTTAGCGTGAGCGTACGTGTTAAGATTAGGGTACGGGTGTTGGTCAGGCTTCGGGGAAGTGTTAGGTTTAGGGTTCAGGGTAGGGTTAGGGTTAGGGGACGGGGATGGTTTAGGGTCCAGGTGAGGGTACGACAACGCTTTAGGGGGAGCGTACGTGTGAGGGCGCGGGTTAGTGTTAGCGTACGGGTTAGGATTAGGGGACGGGTGAGGGGAAGGCTTCGGGGAAGGGTTAGGGTTAGGGTTACGGTTAAGGTTAGGGGACGGGGACATTTTAGGGGACAGGTTAGGGTACGACAGTGGTTTAGACTGAGCGTACGTGTGAGGGCATGGGTTAGTGTTGGTGTACAGGTTAGGATTAGCGGACGTGTTAGGGTAAGTCTTCGGTTAAGGGTTAGGGTTATGGTTAGGGGACGGGGACTTTTTAGGGTCCAAGTGAGGGTAGGACAACGGTTTAGGGGGAGCAACCGTGTGAGGGCACGGGTTAGTGTTAGCTTACGGGTTAGGATTAGGGGACGGGTGAGGGGAAGGCTTCGGGGAAGGGTTAGGGTTAGGGTTCGGGCTAGGGTTAGGGTTAGGGCATGGGGACGGTTTAGGGTCCAGGTGAGGGTACGACAACGGTTTAGGGGGAGTGTACGTTTGTGGGCACGGGTTAGTGTGAGCGTACGGGTTAGGATTAGGGGACGGGTGAGGGGAAGGCTTCAGGGAAGGTTTAGGGTTAGGGTTCGGGCTAGGGTTAGGGTTAGGGTTAGGGGACGGGGACGGTTTAGGGTACAGGTGAGGGTACGACAACGGTTTATGGAGAGAGTACGTGTGTGGGCGCGGGTTAGTGTGAGCGTACGGGTTAGGATTAAGGAACCGGTAAGGGGAAGGCTTCGGGAAAGGGTTCGGGTTAGGGTTCGGGCTAGGGTTAGGGTTAGGGGACGGGGACGGTTTAGGGTCCAGGTGAGGGTATGACAATGGTTTAGGGGGAGCGTACGTGTGAGGGCGCGGGTTAGTGTGAGCGTACGGTTTACAATTAGGGGATGGGTGAGGGGAAGGCTTCGGGGAAGGGTTAGGTTTAGGGTTCGGGCTAGGGTTAGGTTTAGGGGATAGGGACAGTTTAGGGTCCAGATGAGGGTATGACAACAGTTTAGGGGGAGCGTACGTGTGAGGGCGTGGGTTAGTGTGAGCATACGGGTTAGGATTGGGGACGGGTGAGGGGAAGGTTTCGGGGAAGGGTTAGGGTTAGGGTTCGGCCTGGGTTAGGTTTAGGGGACGGGGATGGTTTAGGGTCCACGTGAGGGTACGACAGAGCTTTAGGGGGAGCGTACGTGTGAGGGCGCGTGTTAGTGTGAGCGTACGGGTTAGGATTAGGGGACGGGTGAGGGGAAGGCTTCGGGGAAGGGTTAGGGTTAGGGTTCGGGCTAGGGTTAGGGTTAGGGGACGGTGACGGTTTAGGGTCCAGGTGAGGGTACGACAACGGTTTAGGGGGAGCGATTGTGTGAGGGCGCGGTTTAGTGTTAGGGTACGGGTTAGGATTAGGGGACGGGTGAGGGGAAGATTTCGGGGAAGGGTTAGGGTTAGGTTTCGGGCTAGGGTTAGGGTTAGGGGATGGGGACTGTTTAGGGTCCAGGTGAGGTTACGACAACGGTTTATGGGGAGCGTACGTGTGAGGGCGCGGGTTAGTGTGAACGTACGGGTTAGGATTAGGGGACCGGTGAGGGGAAGGCTTCGGGAAAGGGTTCGGGTTAGGGTTCGGGCTAGGGTTAGGGTCAGGGGACGGGGACGGTTTAGGGTCCAGGTGAGGGTATGACAACGGTTTAGGGGGAGCATACGTGTGAGGGCGCGGGTTAGTGTAAGCGTACGGGTTAGGATTAGGGGACGGGTGAGGGGAAGGCTTCGGGGAAGGGTTAGGGTTAGGTTTCGGGCTAGGGTTAGGTTTAGGGGATGGGGACGGTTTAGGGTCCAGGTGAGGGTATGACAACGGTTTAGGGGGAGCGTACGTGTGAGGGCGCGGGTTAGTGTGAGCGTACGGGTTAGGATTAGGGGACGGGTGAGGGGAAGGCTTCGGGGAAGGGTTAGGGTTAGTGTTCGGGCTAGGGTTAGTGTTAGGGTTAGGGGATGGGGACGGTTTAGGGTCCAGGTGAGGGTACGACAGAGCTTTAGGGGGAGCGTACGTGTGAGGGCATGGGTTAGTGTGAGCGTACGGGTTAGGATTAGGGGACGGGTGAGGGGAAGGCTTCGGGGAAGGGTTAGGGTTAGGGTTCGGGCTAGGGTTAGGGTTAGGGGACGGGGACGGTTTAGGGTCCAGGTGAGGGTACAACAACGGTTTAGGTGGAGCGTAGGTTTGAGAGCGCAGGTTAGTGTGAGCGTACAGGTTAGGATTAGGGGACGGGTGAGGGGAAGGCTTCGGGGAAGGTTTAGGGTTAGGGTTCGGGCTAGGGTTAGGGTTAGGGGACGGGGACGGTTTAGGGTCCAGGTAAGGGTTCGACAGAGTTTTAGGGGGAGCGTACGTGTGTGGGCGCGGGTTAGTGTGAGCGTACGGGTTAGGATTAGGGGACGGGTGAGGGGAAGGCTTCGGGGAAGGGTTAGGGTTAGGTTTCGGGCTAAGGTTAGGCTTAGGGGACGGGGACGGTTTAAGGCCCAGGTGAGGGTACGACAACGGTTTAGGGGGAGCGTACGTGTGAGGGTGCGGGTTAGTGTGAGCGTATGGGTTAGGATTAGGGCACGGGTGAGGGGAAGGCTTCGGGGAAGGGTTAGGGTTAGGGTTCGGGCTAGGGTTAGGGTTTGGGGACGGGCAAGTTTTAGTGTCCAGGTGAGGGTACGACAACGGTTTAGGGGGAGCGTACGTGTGAGGACACGGGTTAGTGTGAGCGTAAGGGTTAGGATTAGGGAACGAGTGAGAGGAAGGCTTCGGGGAAGGGTTAGGGTTAGGGTTCGGGCTAGGATTAGGGTTAGGGGACGGGGACGGTTTAGGGTACAGGTGAGGGTACGACAACGGTTTAGGGGGAGCGTACGTGTGAGGGCGCGGGTTAGTGTGAGCATACGGGTTAGGATTAGGGGACGGGTGACGGGAAGGCTTCGGGGAAGGGTTAGGGTTAGGGTTCGGGCTAGGGCTAGGGTTAGGGGAAGGGGACGGTTTAGGGTCCAGGTGAGGGAACGACAACGGTTTATGGGGACCGTACGTGTGAGAGCGCAGGTTAGTGTGAGCATACGGTTTAGGATTAGGGGACCGGTGAGGGGAAGGCTTCGGGGAAGGGTTAGGGTTAGGGTTCGGGCTAGGTTTAGAGTTAGGGGACGGGGACGGTTTAGGGTCCAGGTGAGGGTACGACAACGCTTTAGGGGGAGCGTACGTGTGATGGCGCGGGTTAGTGTGAGCGTACGGGTTAGGATTAGGGGACGGGTGAGGGGAAGATTTCGGGGAAGGGTTAGGGTTAGGGTTCGGGCTAGGGTTAGGGTTAGGGGATGGGGACGGTTTAGGGTCCAGGTGAGGTTACGACAACGGTTTATGGGGAGCGTACGTGTGAGGGCGCGGGTTAGTGTGAACGTACGGGTTAGGATTAGGGGACGGGTGAGGGGAAGGCTTCGGGGAAGGGTTAGGGTTAGGGTTCGGGCTAGGGTTAGGGTTAGGGGATGGGGACGGTTTAGGGTCCAGGTGAGGGTACGACAAAGGTTGAGGGGGAGCGTACGTGTGAGGGCGCGGGTTAGTGTGAGCGTACGGGTTAGGATTAGGGGACGGGTGAGGGGAAGGCTTCGGGGAAGGGTTAGGGTTAGGGTTCGGGCTATGGTTAGGGTTAGGGGATGGGGATGGTTTAGGGTCCAGGTGAGGGTACGACAACGCTTTAGGGGGAGTGTACGTGTGAGGGCGCGTGTTAGTGTGAGCGTACGGGTTAGGATTAGGGGATGGGTGAGGGGAAGGCTTCGGGGAAGGGTTAGGGTTAGGGTTCGGGCTAGGGTTAGAGTTAGGGGACGGGGACGGTTTAGGGTCCAGGAGAGGGTACGACAACGGTTTAGGGCGAGCGTACGTGTGAGGGCGTGGGTTAGTGTGAGCGTACGGGTTAGGATTATGGGACCGGTGAGGGGAAGGCTTCGGGGAATGGTTAGGCTTAGGGTTCGGGCTAGGGTTAGGGTTAGGGGATGGGGACGGTTTAGGGTCCAGGTGAGGTTACGACAACAGTTTTTGGGGAGTGTACGTGTGAGGGTGCAGGTTAGTGTGAGCGTACGGGTTAGGATTAGGGGACGGGTGAGGGGAAGATTTCGGGGAAGGGTTAGGGTTAGGGTTCGGGCTAGGGTTAGGGTTAGGGGACGGGGATGGTTTAGGGTCCAGGTTCGGTTACGACAACGGTTTATGGGGAGCGTACGTGTGAGGGCGCGGGTTAGTGTGAGCGTACGGGTTAGGATTATGGGACCGGTGAGGGGAAGGCTTCAGGGAAGGGTTAGGTTTAGGGTTCGGGCTAGGGTTAGGGTTAGGGGACGGGGACGGTTTAGGGTCCAGGTGAGGGTACGAAAACGGTTGAGGGGGAGCGTACGTGTCACGGCGCGGGTTAGTGTGAGTGTACGGGTTAGGATTAGGGGACGGGTGAGGGGAAGGCTTCGGGGAAGGTTTAGGGTTAGGGTTCGGGCTAGGGTTAGGGTTAGGGGACGGGGATGGTTTAGGGTCCACGTGAGGGTACGACAGAGCTTTAGGGGGAGCGTACGTGTGAGGGCGCGTGTTAGTGTGAGCGTACGGGTTAGGATTAGGGGACGGGTGAGGGGAAGGCTTCGGGGAAGGTCTAGGGTTAGGGTTCAGGCTAGGGTTAGGGTTATGGGACGGGGACGGTTTAGGGTCCAGGTGAGGGTACGACAACGGTTGAGGGGGAGCGTACGTGTGAGGGCGTGGGTTAGTGTGAGCGTACGGGTTAGGATTAGGGGACGGGTGAGGGCAAGGCTTCGGGGAAGGGTTAGGGTTAGGTTTATTCTTCTTACTGATGTGAAATTAGAGTGACATGTGCCCATTGAAACCGCTACACCTAGTTTCTCACTGGTTCCCCCTATTCCCATTCATCCTCCACACTAACTGCAGACTGTGCGATACCAGAACTTAAAGGCATTGACTCTCCATGTGGGGATATTTTAGTAAAGCGGCTGGAATGTCGATCCGGAGCCCCAGGAGAGGAAAAATGAGGTGCGTTTTAGAAACCTTTCCCAATCATATGGTATACCAGTCGCTGGGTTTCCCAAGCATGGTTTAGCTGTAGGAAGATTCCCTTCAACCTGGAGTGTTGGGACCCTTGGAATGAGTAGCATGAAGTATTGCATTAAACTTTTGGCAGTTGCTCACCAAAGCTCACCAATCCTCTCAGCCCCAAGTGTCCAGCCTTATGTCTTATCCAGCTGTGGGTTTATATGTGGTCAATCCAGGTTGCATCACAGCCCCTGAGCGAATTTTGTAAGAATTTTTCTCTCTTTCATTGTTTCTGCGTTTTGTTTTTAAAATTTATTTCTATAATGGGGTTTAGCTCATTTTCACTGCTGTGTTTGTGCCGCTCTGCACACACTTGATTCCCTTATGTAGATATATCAATACATGGGTTTTAAGATTCTTGTTACTCAGATATATTTCTCTGCGGTGTATAGGGTGTGTTGAGGCCAGTTCATTGAGCAAGGTGTAGATCTTGTCTAATATCTATTTGGTTTATTGAACGGTATCTGTGCTAATTTCAAACTCTGGTTTTATGCATCACCCCACCTCTCCTTTCCCCTTAAGCTGAAATAAGTGTGTTTTCTAAATGTGAGACACTGTTCTGTTCTGTAATTCATTTCTTGTGCAGCCATATTTACCCTCCCTCTATAAGTGATATCTTATGATATGTTTCTTTTTCTGTTTGACTTATTTCAAGTAGTATTATCGGACCTAAACCCACTCTTTATCCTTCTACTAGCCTTATTACATTGATTTCATGGTGAAGAGATATTCCATTGTACATAAGTACCACATCTTCTTTATCCATTGTTCTCTTTCCTGGGATATTTAAGGTGTACTGAAGTTGAGGTTCTTGTAAACAGAGTAGCCCTAAACTGTGGTGTGCTTGTGTCTTGTTGATTTTTAGACTTCCCTAGATATACTCCCATGATTGGAAGTGTCCTATGCTCTGTAGCTCTGTTTTTTAGATGATTTAGGAACCACCATACACTTCTCCAGAGTGGCTCTCGGCAGTTCACACACTGCCCATCAGCGTATAAAGACTCCCTGTTCTCCATGGCCTGTCCTGCATTTCTGGTTTTTACAATTTTTTAGGATGGCCCTTTTGACCAGTGGGTAATGAGACTTCTTTGTTGTGCACATTTGCATTGCTTGCTTGCTTCGTTGCCCATAAAGTGCGCATGCGTTTTTTCCTGGATATAATCAGGAAAAAACGCATACGCCCTTTTGGGCCAACTGCATCATTGTCGAAATTCTGCCGCTTTTCATGTGCTTTAAAGACGAGTCCAATCTATCTCTTGAAATCTGTTTCTTGCAATTCTGTCTTGCATTCAGATCCTCTTCTTTGCCTTACCTCAACATATTTTTGGACGTTAGTTTTCATTTATAACTCTGCAGGTTTGTGAATTGCAGTGACCCTGAGCTCCATTTTATAAGTTGCTCTTTTGTGAGCTGGCCTCAAACCCGCAGGATTGCTTCAGGCCCTATTTTGGCTCGGGTGAGGCGGGCTGAGCCTTTTTTCAATTCTTATTCTTAATGGGAAATTAGAGTGATATGTGCCCGTCCAAACCCCTACAACTATTCTCTCATTGGTTCCCCCTCTTCCCGTTCATCCTCCTCACAATTTGCAAAATGTTTGAAACAGAAGTTGAAATGTGCTGATTCTCCAAGTGGGGAGATTCTAAGTAACGTGGCTGGAATGGTGAACAGGAGCACCAGGAGAGGATAAATGAGCTGCATTTTAGACACATCTCCCGATCACATGGTGTACAGTCCTCTGGGTTTTCCATGCATGTTTTAGCTGTAGGAAGATCCCTTGAACCTGCAGATTTGGGACCCATTGAATGGGTACCAGGTAGTATTACTTTAAAGGGTGTGCATTTCCTCACCCAACCTCACATTTCTCTTAGTGCAAACAGTTTCCAGCCTTATGTCTCATCCTGCTGTGGGTCTAGATGTGTTCAATCCATGTTGCATCACCGGCCCTGAGGAAAAGTTGTAAGAGGTTTTCTCTGTCTCTCTGTCGTTTATTTTTTTCAATTTATTACTATATTGGTTACAGCTGATTTTCAAAGCTCTGTTTCTTGCTGCTGTACATCCACTTGATTCACGTACAGAGAGACATCAGTAAATTCTTTTTCAGATTCTTACCAGTCGTATATATTCTTTTCCGGTGACTTGAGTGTGCTGAGTGCAGTTCTTTTAGCTACTGTGTAGGCCTTGTTGATTATCAGTTTGGTATTTGGAATGGTATCTTTGCTAATTTCAACCTCCTGGATGATGCCTCACCTCTCCCCACCTTTCCCGTTTAGCAGCCTTATGCGTGTTTTCTACATATTTGACTATGTTTTTGTTTTGTAATTTATTTCATGTGTAGCCATTTTGGATTCCACCTTTAAGTGATATCTTATGATATGTGTCTTTTTCTTTTTGAATTATGTCACTTAGAATGATCATACGTAACTCCTCCGGAGTTGTTACAACTGGCCATATTTCATTGATTTCCAGGCTGAATAATATTCCACTCTACCTAAGTACCACATCTGTATCCATTTTTTCTCTCCAGAGACATTTAAGTTATATCCTAGTCGAGGATCTTTTAAACAGAGAGGGGGTAAACACTGGGGTGCCTGTGTCTTCTCGATTTTTGTTTTTCCCAAGATATACGCCCATGAGTGCAAGTGCCCTATGCTCTGTAGCTCATTTTTTAGATGCTTTAGTAAACACAATACACTTCTCCAGAATGGCCGTTGGCAATATACATTTCCACTATAAGTCTCACAGGGCTCCCTCTTCTCCTTGCCCTGTCCTGCATTTCTGTTGTTTACGCTTTATGAGGATGGCTCTTCTGACTGATGCGAAGTGATATCTCTTGTAGTATCGACTTCCAGTGCCCACCTGTTTGGTTGGCTAAAAAAGTGTATGCCCTTTTCTTGAATATATACAGAAAAAAACGCATACACCCTTTTTGGCCAACTGCAATGTTGGCAATGTTCAGCTCCTTTTCTTGTGCTTAATGGCGAGTCCTTTCTACCTCCTCAAATCCCTTTCCTGCCATTCTCCCTTGCTTACAAGTCCTTTTCTCTGACTTTCCTCAAGACATTTTTCAGTGATGGATATTTTCAACTCTGCAGTTTCGTGAATTTTACTGTCCCTGAGTTCCATTGTTCAACTTGTGTTTATGGGAACTGGCCACAAAGCAGCGGGATTTCCTCAAGCCCTATACTGTTTCCATGGGCAACCCTAGCCTTTGGTCAATTCGTCTTCCTGATTGGAAATTAGAGTGACATGTGCCTGTCTGAACACCTAGGACTTGTCTCTCATTGTTCCTCATCCTTCTGCTTCATCCTCTGGACAAATTCCAAACTGTACGCAACAGGATGTTGACAGTGCTGCCATCTCCAAGTGGGGAGACTGTTAGTAAAGACGCTGGATGGGTGAACCCGAGCACCAGGAGATGAGGAGATGAGATGCCTTTTCCAAACTCTTCCCGATCAGACGGTATACCATCCTCTGGGTGTGACAGACATGTTTTAGCAGTAGGAAGAGTCCCATTCATGTAAGGAGAACACCAGGGCTTTTTCAAAATCAGTGTCTCCCCGAAACCCAAACTGGGGAATTTTTTAAGCTACGGCTACACATATGTTCATTAAGGGCCTTGGGAAGTAGGCAGAGTCCAAACTTTAGATGACTGAAGTCTTCAGGGTCAGAAGCACTCACCACCAGCTTCCCTTAGGTTACACTTTAACTGTCATTGATAGATGATGTCAATAAAAATATCTATTCTTTTTCAGATTATTTCCCCTTATAGGTTATTGCAAAATGTTGAGTGTAGTTCCCTGTGCTATACAGTAGTTCCTTGTTGATGATCTATTTTATACATAGCAGTGTGTATGTGTTAATCCCAAACTGTTACTTTATCCCTCCTCCCACCTTTCCCCTTTGGTAATAATAAATTATAAGATTTTATACTTCTCAGAAATGGGGGAGCTGAAAGAGAGGTATCATTTTCAATGGAAAAGCATTTAAAACAAGATTGAAGCTTTAACCAAGATTATTAGATGTACATCCTTGGAAAGAAATCACTTCGTTTCTCTAATATTGACCTGACAAATAAGACAAACCTTTTCACTGAACTTGCTTATAATAAAGTGATGGAAATAGCCAATGGAAGCGTTAGAAACATCTTATTTTACCCGAGCCTTATACACTGTTCTATGTTAACTACAGTTTGGCTCACACATCTGTTCATTGAGGTTACAATAGTCTCAATTTCTGTTACTGATCCTCCAGAGTGGACCCCAACAAGTGTCCCCCTGCGCAGTGTCATTGGGGCCAACAGATCGAGACTGAGTTTGGTTCACAAGCAAAGGAAACTTTATATTTTGATCAGAGAATGGAGAGGTGAGAGCATGCACTACCCCGTGGGCTGTGGGCTGGGCTGCTGTGTAGAGATCCTGTCAGAGTCAGTGGGAGGGAGGGGGCGGAGCTCTCGAGGGCCGGGTTGGCTGCAGCTCAGGCTCTATATCGCGGAGTCTGCACTGGGCCCCAGGAGCTGAGGTGTCGACCCAGCCATTCTGCACTAGGAAATCTGGTCTGAAGTGCCGGGTGTGGAACCTCTGCATGCGGGACCCTAGGAGCACATGAAATTAGACAAAGCACAAAGGATAAAAAAGGTTAGACTTGACTTTATTGCCCAGATTCTATTTTTATCTCCCAGGGATTTTTAATGGGCTTTGCTGGGGACAAACCCCTCCTCTGCCTTTTGTCCCGTTCCTCATTCTTGGAGTGCTGAGGGTGCAGACCCTTCTTCTGTAACTGCTGAGTGCTGAGTTGGGAGCCCTCATACCAAGGGGCGAGGGTCAGAGCTTCTCCCCAGCAGCCTCCAGGTGACGTTGATTGTCCCCAGGCCCCCTGCCTCCCTGCTCGTCCACCTGAGCACCAGCATTGGAAGCGTTATAGATTCTAATGACCTTTAAGGGTCCAGGAAAGAGATGTGCAGAGACGCTGTGGGGGCCGGTTTCACCCCGCCCCACATTTGTTCGGCCACCTTAGGCTGACCGTTTCTGCCAGCCTAGATGCTCTGACCAGTAGTCTGTGCTGTCTTCAATTAGGCCCCTGAATTAACGTACAAACAGCACCAGGTGTCAGAGCCCTGCCCGCTCAACTCCCAGACAGTCCAGGGTCAGTGGTGATCAAGGACCATGATGGCCACTGAGTCAACAGCCTTTTGAAGTAAACAGGAGTCCAGCCAGTCTTATTGGCCACCATCATCACGGTGTCTGTAGGCTTTTCTATGGTGACAGTGTGACATACGGTTCCCCCGCCAAGATTATTAGCTCCCCTCTGTGTGCAGTAAGTCCTGCAAGCAGTAGTCTACTCTTTTGGGACACACTCTTGTTGTTTTATGAGAGAAACTCCAGGTCAAGTGATGTTCACACGAGTCGTCATGGTGTCCTGTTGCCCCCGGTTATCTCTCTGGATGTTGGAGTTGGAGGGCCTCCTCACTCGAGGTTGGTGTGCCCACGGAGCAAACCCTGCAACTTCAGGGCATGGTTGGTGGTTAGGATCACCACGTGGGGTCCTTTTCCCTTAGGAGGGAGGTGGCCTTTTGGGCTGCTGATTTCCAGGTTTTTAGATACCGCCAGTATCTTGGCCAGATGTGGCAGTGGGCCAAGCCCCTTGGTGACCGTAGTTTATCCTACCTGGATGGCATTCTTGCATTGTTCCATTTCAAGTGGTCCCAGTTTTTGCACTAATTCTCCAATGGCGATTCACCTTTCACCGGGAATGTAAAGGTCAAAGGGTTTAGCTAAATTAGGGAGTTCCAGGGCAAGGGTCTGAATTGACTGCTCTTTCCATTCTTGAAAGGCCACTTCTGGATTCTATTCAAAAGGATCATCATCTTTTCCTTTCAGTGTTTCATATAATGGCCCAGCTAGTAGACTGCAGTTAGGGATCCAGAAGCAGCAAACCCTGGCCTCCCCAGGAACCCCTAAGCTGTCTTCTAGTTTTAGAAAGGAGTAAGGCCGAAAATGGTTTCTTCCCTTTCCTGGGATGGGCTTCTCCGACCTTCTGTGAGAATGGAGCCCAGGCAGGTCACCACAGTCTGTGATATTTGAGCTTTTTCTTGGACAACTTCTATCCTTTATTGGCTTGGTAGTTCAGAGGCCTCCTTAGTAGGGCTGGCGATCAGAATGTCGTCTGCCTATTGAAGGAGGGTTTCCTTTTCCAGAGGTAGAACTTTTAGGTCTTTAGCTAAGGTTTCCCCAAAAATGGTGTGGGAATTTTTGCACCCTTGGGGCAAGACGGCCCGGAAGTATTGTTTTAGTTGTATGTTGAGTCCTGCCACTCACAAGCCAAAATTTCTTGTGACTCTGGGACTAATGGAATACAAAAGAAGACATCATTGAAGACTAATACAGAATACCATGTCCTGGTGGTTGGTAGAATGACCAGCAGGGTGTAGGAATTAGGAGCAACTGGAGGTATATCCTCGGTGGCTTCACTGACTGTCCTGACATCCTTTACCAGGTCCCCAGCAGCCCATGGGGCTCTCGTGGTCACACCAATCCCAGAATATGGAGCTCACCTGGGCAGGTACCCCACCCCCACCCAAGCCCACGGGGCTCTCGTGGTCAGGCCCCTCCCAGGATACAGAGCTACCCTTGCAGGTACTGTGGCAGGGCTGGGCACACAGGAACCGTGCACATAGCCCTCATTGCAGAGCACCCCCAGCTCACCTGTCGCTCAGAGCTGACACAGAGCACCTCAGAGCAGGACTTGAACTAACAAACAGCAGCTGCGACAGGTCTGTGACCCTGGGCATCACTCTGTGCGGCCTCCCTCCACCTGGTCTTCCAGAGACTTCCACTGCACCCGGGGCACCAGGCCTCTGTCTCCAACCACCACCCACCCCTCCTCTCCCTGACTCCTGGGTTCCTCTCATTAGGAGAGGGTTTTCTTGAAGTTGTCTCCCACTCATGGGCCAGATAAAATGATTAGAAAACAAGCCAAAGCTGCAGCCCCTTGTCTATCCTGACTCTCAGGAGCCCACACCTGTTCCTTGGACCTGGCCGGTTCAGCAAGTTCCATTTTCTGCAACTGTGAGCCCCTGAGGGGTGATGATTGGTTGAGCTGGGCAGCCTTACCGTGCTGGCCAGCCCTCCCCAGGTGTGCCTGGGTTGAGATCAATATAAATACCACTCCAGGCAGCAAGAGCCCCTGCAGCCGTGCCTGACGCCATTTTCTCTGCCCTGTCAGCAGTCTCGGGGCTGGGCTGGTGGGAGGGAGTGAGAGGCCACGGCTTTGTGGGTGGCCCAGTGTGAGTGGGGCTCTGCTGGACTTTCTGCAGCAGTTGCCAGGCTGCCACCTGCTAAAGAAGAGGATGTGTCACCCATACCTGCTGCTGGAATTTCTCCCTGGGCAGAGGTGAGGAAGGAAAAAAGCAGTGGGGGCAGGGACAGGACGGGTATCTCAGGCAGGGAAATGGAAATCTTCCAGAAGAGCACCCAGGGCCAGGACCATCCTGGCTGGCCTGCAGGCACCAAGTCGGCCGGCATGTTGTCACTCGTGTGGCTCTATGGCCCTTCCTCTAGGCTTTCAAGTCCTTGTATATATTCAGGTGTTTTACCTGGGACGGGTGGGAATAGTTCAGCAGCAACTGGCCTGGGGCTCAGCTCACGTTTACTCACAGATGCCTCGGCACGGTGCCCCAGCTTTGCAATGAGGACGCTTGTTGCGTGGGGGCTGCTGGCTGACTGGGAGACGATTCCCCACCACTGACCAACTTCAGAATTGTTTACAACTGGAGCAAGTGCCCTGATACGGTTTTCCTCTGTGGAACTGGTGGGTTCTGTGTTTTTTTTCTCTTTTTCGTTTTTGGTTCAAGGTAGATTTTATTCCTCTTTTTTGTATTTACAGATAGAAGCATGGAAATAATTTATTCATATAAATACATGTATGTGAAGGGAATAATTGTTTTTTCTGTTTTATTTTTTAAATTTTATTTCTTTTCAATTTTGAATTTTACTTTATATTTTTATACAGCAGGTTCTTATTGGTTATCTATTTTATACATATAAATGTATACATGCCAATCCCAGTCTCTCAACTCCTCCCACCACCATCCCCCCAACAGCTTTCCCCCCTTGTTGTCCATACATTTGTTGTCTACATCTGTTGCTCTATTTATGCCTTGCAAAATGGTTAATCTGTACGGTTTTTCTAGGTTCCACATATATGCATGAATATACAAGATTTGTTTTTCTCTTTCTGACTTACTTCACTCTGTATGACAGTCTCTAGATCCATCGACGTCTCTACAAATGACCCAATTTCATTCCTTTTCATGGCTTAGTAATATTCCATTTTATATACGTACCACAGCTTTATGCATTCATCTGTCTGTGGGCATTTAGGTTGCTTCCATTACCTCGATATTGTAAATAGTGATGCAATGAACATTGCGGTGAATGTCTCTTTTTGATTTATGGTTTTGTCTGGGTATATGTCCAGTACTGGGATTGCTGTATCATATGGTAATTCTATTGTTAGTTTCTTAAGAAACTCCATATTGTTCTCCATAGTGAATGTAACAATTTATATTCCCAACAATAGTGGAAGAGGGTTCCTTTTCTCCACACCCTTTCCAGCATTTATTGTTTGTAGATTTTCAGATGATGCCCATTATAACAGGTGTGAGGTGATACCTCATTGTTGAGTCCATTTTGTTGAGCAAAGGGTAGGTCTTGTCTATTACACATTTGGCTTATGGAACATTATCTGTGCTAATGTCAAACTCTGGTTTTATGCAGCACCCCAAATCACCTTCCCCCTTAAAAAAGCATAAGTTGCTTTTCTAAACTTGAGACCCTGTTCTGTTTTATAATTCAGTTCATGTGTAGCCAAGTTCACATTCCGTGTATTAGTAATATCTTATGATGTTTCTTTTTCTGTGTGACTTATTTCAGTTAGAATCATCATACCTGAATCCACTCATTATGCTGCTATGGGCCTGATGACATAGATTTCATTGCTGAGTGATATTGCATTGTACGTAAGTACCACAACTTCTTTATCCATATTTCACTTTCTGCGCTATTGAACTTGTACCGTAAATGAGGTTCTTGTAAACAGAGCCATCCCAAACTTTGGGGTGGCTGTGTCTTTTTGATTTTACTTTCCCTAAGCTACAGCACCATAAGTGGAAGTGCCCTAGGCTCACTTGCGTTGTTTTTTAGATGTTTCAGAAAACACCATACACTTCTCCCGAGTGGCTGTTGGCAATTTACATCCCGCCCATCAGCATAACAAGGCTCCCAGTTCTCCATGGCCTGTCCTGCCTTTCTGGATTTTACACTTTTTTCAGATGGCCCTTTTGACCGGGAGGAAGTGAGACTTCATTGTAGTGCAGATTTCCTTTGCAAGCTTGCTTGGTTGGCCAAAAAGTGCGTATGCGTTTTTTCCTGAATATATGCAGGAAAAAACGCATACGCCCTTTTTGGCCAAGTGCATCATTGTCCACATTCTGCCTCTTTTCCTATATTTTAAATGCAATTCCAGTCTACCTCCTGAAATCGGATTCCTGCAATTCTGCCCCGCTTTCAAGTCTTCTTGTCAGCCTTACTTCAGTATATTTTTGGACGATAGCTGTTATTTATAACTCTGCAGGTTTGTGAATTACAGTGCCCCTGAGCTCCTTACTTCTACTCGCTTTCTTGTGAGCTGGCCACAACCCCGCAGGATTGCTTCAGGCCTTAATGTCGTTCCGGCCGGGATGCTGAGCTTTTGGTTAATTCCTATTCCTGGTGCGAAATGAGAGTTAAATTTGCCCGTCCAGACACGTCCAGCTAGTCTCTCATTGTTTCTCCCTATTCCTGTTCATTTTCCGCAGAAATTCCAAACTGGGCCAAACAGGAGGTTAAAGGCACTGACTCTCCAAGTCGGGAGAGTGTTAGTAAAGCGTCTGGAATGTTGCAGCCGAGTACCAGGGGACGAGAACTGAGACATATTGGAACACGTCTCCCGATCACATGGTTGATCATACTCTGGGCTCCGCATGCATGTTTTAGCTGAAGGAAGAATCCCTTAAACCTGGAGAGTTGAGACCCGTGGAATGGGTACCATGCAATATGACTTCAAAGGGTCTTCATTTGCTCACCGAACCTCTCCAATCCTATCACTGCTGCATTTAGGCCCCTGTACAGACGCTTGATTCTCTTTCAGGGAAATAGCAATCCATAGGTTTTAAGATACTTACTAGTCAGGTACGTTCTTAGGCATTTAATATGGGGTGTTGAGTCCATTTCATTGAGCAAGGAGTAGCTCTTGTCTATTCAGTATCTGGCTTAAGGAACTTTATCTGTGCTCATTATAATCTCTGGTTTTATGCAACACCGCCACTCACCTTTCCCCTTAAGCAAGCATAAGTTGGTTTTCTAAATTTGTGATCCTGTTCTATTTTGTAATTCAGTTCCTGTATAGCCAAGTTTACATTCCGTGTATTAGTGATATCTTATGATGTTTCTTTTTCTGTGTGACTTATTTCAGTTAGAATCATCATACCTGAATCCACTCATTATGCTGCTACGGGCCTGATGACATAGATTTCATTGCTGAGTGATATTGCATTGTACGTAAGTACCACAACTTCTTTATCCATTTTTCACTTTCTGCGATATTGAACTTGTACCATAAACGAGGTTCTTGTAAACAGAGCCGTCCCAAACTTTGGGGAGGCTGTGTCTTTTTGATTTTAATTTCCCTAAGCTATAGGACCATAAGTGGAAGTGCCCTAGGCTCTGTTGCTTTGTTTTTTCGATGTTTCAGGAAACACCATACACTTCTCCTGAGTGGCTGTTGGCAATTTACATCCCGACCATCAGCATAACAAGGCTCCCAGTTCTCCATGGCCTGTCCTGCCTTTCTGGATTTTACAATTTTTACAGATGGCCCTTTTGACCGGGGGGGAAGTGAGACTTCATTGTAGTGCAGATTTCCTTTACAAGCTTGCTTGGTTGGCCAAAAAGGGCGTATGCGTTTTTTCCTGAATATATTCAGGAGAAAACGCATACGCCCTTTTTGGCCACATGCATCATTGTCGACGTTCTGCCTCTTTTCCTATGCTTTAAATGCAATTCCAGTCTACCTCCTGAAATCGGTTTCCTGCAATTCTGCCCCGCTTTCAAGTCCTCTTGGCAGCCTTACTTCAGTATATTTTTGGACGATAGCTGTCATTTATAACTCTGCAGGTTTGTGAATTACACTGCCCCTGAGCTCCTTTCTTCAACTCGCTTTCTTGTGAGCTGGCCGCAACACCGCAGGATTGCTTCAGGCCCTAATCTGGTTCCGGCACGGCACGCTGAGCCTTTGGTTAATTCCTCTTCCTGGTGGGAAATGAGAGTTAAATTTGCCCGTCTAGACTCCTCCAGCTAGTCTCTCTTTGGCTCTCCCTATTCCTGTTCATCTTCCGCAGAAATTGCAAACTGGGCCAAACAGGAGGTTAAAGGCACTGACTCTCCAAGTCGGGAGAGTGTTAGTAAAGCGTCTGGAATGTTGCACCCGAGTACCAGGGGACGAGAACTGAGGCATATTGGAACACGTCTCCCGATCCCATGGTTGATCATACTCTGGGTTCCACGTGCATGTTTTAGCTGAAGGAAGAATCCCTTAAACCAGGAGAGTTGAGACCCGTGGAATGGGTACCATGCAATATGACTTCAAAGGGTCTTCATTTGCTTACCGAACCTCTCCAATCCTATCACTGCTGCGTTTATGCCCCTGTACACACGCTTGATTTTCTTTCAGAGACATAGCAATCCATAGGTTTTAAGATACTTACTAGTCAGGTACATTCTTAGGCGTTTAATATGGGGTGTTGAGTCCATTTCGTTGAGCAAGGAGTAGCTCTTGTCTATTCCATATTTGGCTTAAGGAACTTTATCTGTGCTCATTTCAATCTCTGGTTTGATGCAGCACCCCAACTCACCTTTTCGCTTAAGCAAGCATAAGTTGGTTTTCTAAATTTGAGACCCTGTTCTGTTTTGTAATCCAGTTCCTGTGTAGCCAAGTTTACATTCCGTGTATTAGTGATATCTTATGATGTTTCTTTTTCTGTGTGACTTATTTCAGTTAGAATCATCATACCTGAATCCATTCATTATACTGCTACGGGCCTGATGACATAGATTTCATTGCTGAGTGATATTGCATTGTACGTAAGTACCACAACTTCTTTATCCATATTTCACTTTCTGCGCTATTGAACTTGTACCGTAAACGAGGTTCTTGTAAACAGAGCCGTCCCAAACTTTGGGGTGGCTGTGTCTTTTTCATTTTAATTTCCCTAAGCTATAGGACCATAAGTGGAAGTGCCCTAGGCTCTGTTGCTTTGTTTTTTAGATGTTTAAGGAAACACCATACACTTCTCCCAAGTGGCTGTTGGCAATTAACATACCGCCCATCAGCATAACAAGGCTCCCAGTTCTCCATGGCCTGTCCTGCCTTTCTGGATTTTACACTTTTTTCAGATGGCCTTTTTAACCGTGGGGAAGTGAGACTTCATTGTAGTGCAGATTTCCTTTGCAAGCTTGCTTGGTTGGCCAAAAAGGGCGTATGCGTTTTTTCCTGAATATATTCAGGAAAAAACGCATACGCCCTTTTTGGCCAAGTGCATCATTGTGGACGTTCTGCCTCTTTTCCTATGCTTTAAATGCAATTCCAGTCTACCTCCTGAAATCGGTTTCCTGCAATTCTGCCCCGCTTTCAAGTCCTCTTGGCAGCCTTACTTCAGTATATTTTTGGACGATAGCTGTCATTTATAACTCTGCAGGTTTGTGAATTACAGTGCCCCTGAGCTCCTTTCTTCAACTCGCTTTCTTGTGAGCTGGCCGCAACACCGCAGGATTGCTTCAGGCCCTAATCTGGTTCCGGCACGGCACGCTGAGCCTTTGGTTAATTCCTCTTCCTGGTGGGAAATGAGAGTTAAATTTGCCCGTCCAGACACCTCCAGCTAGTCTCTCATTGGTTCTCCCTATTCCTGTTTATCTTCCGCAGAAATTGCAAATGGGCCAAACAGGAGGTTAAAGGCACTGACTTTCCAAGTCGGGAGAGTGTTAGTAAAGCATCTGGAATGTTGCACCCGAGTACCAGGGGACGAGAACTGAGACATATTGGAACACGTCTCCCGATCACACGGTTGAACATACTCTGGGTTCCACATGCATGTTTTAGCTGAAGGAAGCATCCCTTAAACCTGGAGACTTGAGACCCGTGGAATGGGTTCCATGCAATATGACTTCAAAGGGTCTTCATTTGCTCACCAAACCTCTCCAATCCTATCACTGCTGCGTTTATGCCCCTGTACACACGCTTGATTCTCTTTCAGAGACATAGCAATCCATAGGTTTTAAGATACTTACTAGTCAGGTACATTCTTAGGCGTTTAATATGGGGTGTTGAGTCCATTTCGTTGAGCAAGGAGTAGCTCTTGTCTATTCCATATTTGGCTTAAGGAACTTTATCTGTGCTCATTTCAATCTCTGGTTTGATGCAGCACCCCAACTCACCTTTTCGCTTAAGCAAGCATAAGTTGGTTTTCTAAATTTGAGACCCTGTTCTGATTTGTAATCCAGTTCCTGTGTAGCCAAGTTTACATTCCGTGTATTAGTGATATCTTATGATGTTTCTTTTTCTGTGTGACTTATTTCAGTTAGAATCATCATACCTGAATCCACTCATTATGCTGCTATGGGCCTGATGACATAGATTTCATTGCTGAGTGATATTGCATTATACGTAAGTACCACAACTTCTTTATCCATATTTCACTTTCTGCGCTATTGAACTTGTACCGTAAATGAGGTTCTTGTAAACAGAGCCGTCCCAAACTTTGGGGTGGCTGTGTCTTTTTGATTTTAATTTCCCTAAGCTATAGGACCATAAGTGGAAGTGCCCTAGGCTCTGTTTCTTTGTTTTTTAGATGTTTAAGGAAACACCATACACTTCTCCAAGTGGCTGTTGGCAATTAACATACCGCCCATCAGCATAACAAGGCTCCCAGTTCTCCATGGCCTGTCCTGCCTTTCTGGATTTTACACTTTTTTCAGGTGGCCGTTTTGACCGTGGGGAAGTGAGACTTCATTGTAGTGCAGATTTCCTTTGCAAGCTTGCTTGGTTGGCCAAAAAGGGCGTATGCGTTTTTTCCTGAATATATTCAGGAAAAAACGCATACGCCCTTTTTGGCCAAGTGCATCATTGTGGACGTTCTGCCTCTTTTCCTATGCTTTAAATGCAATTCCAGTCTACCTCCTGAAATCGGTTTCCTGCAATTCTGCCCCGCTTTCAAGTCCTCTTGGCAGCCTTACTTCAGTATATTTTTGGACGATAGCTGTCATTTATAACTCTGCAGGTTTGTGAATTACACTGCCCCTGAGCTCCTTTCTTCAACTCGCTTTCTTGTGAGCTGGCCGCAACACCGCAGGATTGCTTCAGGCCCTAATCTGGTTCCGGCACGGCACGCTGAGCCTTTGGTTAATTCCTCTTCCTGGTGGGAAATGAGAGTTAAATTTGCCCGTCTAGACTCCTCCAGCTAGTCTCTCTTTGGCTCTCCCTATTCCTGTTCATCTTCCCCAGAAATTGCAAACTGGGCCAAACAGGAGGTTAAAGGCACTGACTCTCCAAGTCGGGAGAGTGTTAGTAAAGCGTCTGGAATGTTGCACCCGAGTACCAGGGGACGAGAACTGAGGCATATTGGAACACGTCTCCCGATCCCATGGTTGATCATACTCTGGGTTCCACGTGCATGTTTTAGCTGAAGGAAGAATCCCTTAAACCAGGAGAGTTGAGACCCGTGGAATGGGTACCATGCAATATGACTTCAAAGGGTCTTCATTTGCTCACCGAACCTCTCCAATCCTATCACTGCTGCGTTTATGCCCCTGTACACACGCTTGATTTTCTTTCAGAGACATAGCAATCCATAGGTTTTAAGATACTTACTAGTCAGGTACATTCTTAGGCGTTTAATATGGGGTGTTGAGTCCATTTCGTTGAGCAAGGAGTAGCTCTTGTTTATTCCATATTTGGCTTAAGGAACTTTATCTGTGCTCATTTCAATCTCTGGTTTGATGCAGCACCCCAACTCACCTTTTCGCTTAATCAAGCATAAGTTGGTTTTCTAAATTTGAGACCCTGTTCTGATTTGTAATCCAGTTCCTGTGTAGCCAAGTTTACATTCCGTGTATTAGTGATATCTTATGATGTTTCTTTTTCTGTGTGACTTATTTCAGTTAGAATCATCATACCTGAATCCACTCATTATGCTGCTACGGGCCTGATGACATAGATTTCATTGCTGAGTGATATTGCATTGTACGTAAGTACCACAACTTCTTTATCCATATTTCACTTTCTGCGCTATTGAACTTGTACCGTAAACGAGGTTCTTGTAAACAGAGCCGTCCCAAACTTTGGGGTGGCTGTGTCTTTTTCATTTTAATTTCCCTAAGCTATAGGACCATAAGTGGAAGTGCCCTAGGCTCTGTTGCTTTGTTTTTTAGATGTTTAAGGAAACACCATACACTTCTCCCAAGTGGCTGTTGGCAATTAACATACCGCCCATCAGCATAACAAGGCTCCCAGTTCTCCATGGCCTGTCCTGCCTTTCTGGATTTTACACTTTTTTCAGATGGCCTTTTTAACCGTGGGGAAGTGAGACTTCATTGTAGTGCAGATTTCCTTTGCAAGCTTGCTTGGTTGGCCAAAAAGGGCGTATGCGTTTTTTCCTGAATATATTCAGGAAAAAACGCATACGCCCTTTTTGGCCAAGTGCATCATTGTGGACGTTCTGCCTCTTTTCCTATGCTTTAAATGCAATTCCAGTCTACCTCCTGAAATCGGTTTCCTGCAATTCTGCCCCGCTTTCAAGTCCTCTTGGCAGCCTTACTTCAGTATATTTTTGGACGATAGCTGTCATTTATAACTCTGCAGGTTTGTGAATTACAGTGCCCCTGAGCTCCTTTCTTCAACTCGCTTTCTTGTGAGCTGGCCGCAACACCGCAGGATTGCTTCAGGCCCTAATCTGGTTCCGGCACGGCACGCTGAGCCTTTGGTTAATTCCTCTTCCTGGTGGGAAATGAGAGTTAAATTTGCCCGTCCAGACACCTCCAGCTAGTCTCTCATTGGTTCTCCCTATTCCTGTTTATCTTCCGCAGAAATTGCAAATGGGCCAAACAGGAGGTTAAAGGCACTGACTTTCCAAGTCGGGAGAGTGTTAGTAAAGCATCTGGAATGTTGCACCCGAGTACCAGGGGACGAGAACTGAGACATATTGGAACACGTCTCCCGATCACACGGTTGAACATACTCTGGGTTCCACATGCATGTTTTAGCTGAAGGAAGCATCCCTTAAACCTGGAGACTTGAGACCCGTGGAATGGGTTCCATGCAATATGACTTCAAAGGGTCTTCATTTGCTCACCAAACCTCTCCAATCCTATCACTGCTGCGTTTATGCCCCTGTACACACGCTTGATTCTCTTTCAGAGACATAGCAATCCATAGGTTTTAAGATACTTACTAGTCAGGTACATTCTTAGGCGTTTAATATGGGGTGTTGAGTCCATTTCGTTGAGCAAGGAGTAGCTCTTGTCTATTCCATATTTGGCTTAAGGAACTTTATCTGTGCTCATTTCAATCTCTGGTTTGATGCAGCACCCCAACTCACCTTTTCGCTTAAGCAAGCATAAGTTGGTTTTCTAAATTTGAGACCCTGTTCTGATTTGTAATCCAGTTCCTGTGTAGCCAAGTTTACATTCCGTGTATTAGTGATATCTTATGATGTTTCTTTTTCTGTGTGACTTATTTCAGTTAGAATCATCATACCTGAATCCACTCATTATGCTGCTATGGGCCTGATGACATAGATTTCATTGCTGAGTGATATTGCATTATACGTAAGTACCACAACTTCTTTATCCATATTTCACTTTCTGCGCTATTGAACTTGTACCGTAAATGAGGTTCTTGTAAACAGAGCCGTCCCAAACTTTGGGGTGGCTGTGTCTTTTTGATTTTAATTTCCCTAAGCTATAGGACCATAAGTGGAAGTGCCCTAGGCTCTGTTGCTTTGTTTTTTAGATGTTTAAGGAAACACCATACACTTCTCCAAGTGGCTGTTGGCAATTAACATACCGCCCATCAGCATAACAAGGCTCCCAGTTCTCCATGGCCTGTCCTGCCTTTCTGGATTTTACACTTTTTTCAGGTGGCCGTTTTGACCGTGGGGAAGTGAGACTTCATTGTAGTGCAGATTTCCTTTGCAAGCTTGCTTGGTTGGCCAAAAAGGGCGTATGCGTTTTTTCCTGAATATATTCAGGAAAAAACGCATACGCCCTTTTTGGCCAAGTGCATCATTGTGGACGTTCTGCCTCTTTTCCTATGCTTTAAATGCAATTCCAGTCTACCTCCTGAAATCGGTTTCCTGCAATTCTGCCCCGCTTTCAAGTCCTCTTGGCAGCCTTACTTCAGTATATTTTTGGACGATAGCTGTCATTTATAACTCTGCAGGTTTGTGAATTACACTGCCCCTGAGCTCCTTTCTTCAACTCGCTTTCTTGTGAGCTGGCCGCAACACCGCAGGATTGCTTCAGGCCCTAATCTGGTTCCGGCACGGCACGCTGAGCCTTTGGTTAATTCCTCTTCCTGGTGGGAAATGAGAGTTAAATTTGCCCGTCTAGACTCCTCCAGCTAGTCTCTCTTTGGCTCTCCCTATTCCTGTTCATCTTCCCCAGAAATTGCAAACTGGGCCAAACAGGAGGTTAAAGGCACTGACTCTCCAAGTCGGGAGAGTGTTAGTAAAGCGTCTGGAATGTTGCACCCGAGTACCAGGGGACGAGAACTGAGGCATATTGGAACACGTCTCCCGATCCCATGGTTGATCATACTCTGGGTTCCACGTGCATGTTTTAGCTGAAGGAAGAATCCCTTAAACCAGGAGAGTTGAGACCCGTGGAATGGGTACCATGCAATATGACTTCAAAGGGTCTTCATTTGCTCACCGAACCTCTCCAATCCTATCACTGCTGCGTTTATGCCCCTGTACACACGCTTGATTTTCTTTCAGAGACATAGCAATCCATAGGTTTTAAGATACTTACTAGTCAGGTACATTCTTAGGCGTTTAATATGGGGTGTTGAGTCCATTTCGTTGAGCAAGGAGTAGCTCTTGTTTATTCCATATTTGGCTTAAGGAACTTTATCTGTGCTCATTTCAATCTCTGGTTTGATGCAGCACCCCAACTCACCTTTTCGCTTAATCAAGCATAAGTTGGTTTTCTAAATTTGAGACCCTGTTCTGATTTGTAATCCAGTTCCTGTGTAGCCAAGTTTACATTCCGTGTATTAGTGATATCTTATGATGTTTCTTTTTCTGTGTGACTTATTTCAGTTAGAATCATCATACCTGAATCCACTCATTATGCTGCTACGGGCCTGATGACATAGATTTCATTGCTGAGTGATATTGCATTGTATGTAAGTACCACAACTTCTTTATCCATATTTCACTTTCTGCGCTATTGAACTTGTACCGTAAATGAGGTTCTTGTAAACAGAGCCGTCCCAAACTTTGGGGTGGCTGTGTCTTTTTCATTTTAATTTCCCTAAGCTATAGGACCATAAGTGGAAGTGCCCTAGGCTCTGTTGCTTTGTTTTTTAGATGTTTAAGGAAACACCATACACTTCTCCCAAGTGGCTGTTGGCAATTAACATACCGCCCATCAGCATAACAAGGCTCCCAGTTCTCCATGGCCTGTCCTGCCTTTCTGGATTTTACCCTTTTTTCAGATGGCCTTTTTAACCGTGGGGAAGTGAGACTTCATTGTAGTGCAGATTTCCTTTGCAAGCTTGCTTGGTTGGCCAAAAAGGGCGTATGCGTTTTTTCCTGAATATATTCAGGAAAAAACGCATACGCCCTTTTTGGCCAAGTGCATCATTGTGGACGTTCTGCCTCTTTTCCTATGCTTTAAATGCAATTCCAGTCTACCTCCTGAAATCGGTTTCCTGCAATTCTGCCCCGCTTTCAAGTCCTCTTGGCAGCCTTACTTCAGTATATTTTTGGACGATAGCTGTCATTTATAACTCTGCAGGTTTGTGAATTACAGTGCCCCTGAGCTCCTTTCTTCAACTCGCTTTCTTGTGAGCTGGCCGCAACACCGCAGGATTGCTTCAGGCCCTAATCTGGTTCCGGCACGGCACGCTGAGCCTTTGGTTAATTCCTCTTCCTGGTGGGAAATGAGAGTTAAATTTGCCCGTCTAGACTCCTCCAGCTAGTCTCTCTTTGGCTCTCCCTATTCCTGTTCATCTTCCGCAGAAATTGCAAACTGGGCCAAACAGGAGGTTAAAGGCACTGACTCTCCAAGACGGGAGAGTGTTAGTAAAGCGTCTGGAATGTTGCACCCGAGTACCAGGGGACGAGAACTGAGGCATATTGGAACACGTCTCCCGATCCCATGGTTGATCATACTCTGGGTTCCACGTGCATGTTTTAGCTGAAGGAAGAATCCCTTAAACCAGGAGAGTTGAGACCCGTGGAATGGGTACCATGCAATATGACTTCAAAGGGTCTTCATTTGCTCACCGAACCTCTCCAATCCTATCAGTGCTGCGTTTATGCCCATGTACACATGCTTGATTTTCTTTCAGAGACATAGCAATCCATAGGTTTTAAGATACTTACTAGTCAGGTACATTCTTAGGCGTTTAATATGGGGTGTTGAGTCCATTTCGTTGAGCAAGGAGTAGCTCTTGTCTATTCCATATTTGGCTTAAGGAACTTTATCTGTGCTCATTTCAATCTCTGGTTTGATGCAGCACCCCAACTCACCTTTTCGCTTTGCAAGCATAAGTTGGTTTTCTAAATTTGAGACCCTGTTCTGATTTGTAATCCAGTTCCTGTGTAGCCAAGTTTACATTCCGTGTATTAGTGATATCTTATGATGTTTCTTTTTCTGTGTGACTTATTTCAGTTAGAATCATCATACCTGAATCCACTCATTATGCTGCTATGGGCCTGATGACATAGATTTCATTGCTGAGTGATATTGCATTATACGTAAGTACCACAACTTCTTTATCCATATTTCACTTTCTGCGCTATTGAACTTGTACCCTAAATGAGGTTCTTGTAAACAGAGCCGTCCCAAACTTTGGGGTGGCTGTGTCTTTTTGATTTTAATTTCCCTAAGCTATAGGACCATAAGTGGAAGTGCCCTAGGCTCTGTTGCTTTGTTTTTTAGATGTTTAAGGAAACACCATACACTTCTCCAAGTGGCTGTTGGCAATTAACATACCGCCCATCAGCATAACAAGGCTCCCAGTTCTCCATGGCCTGTCCTGCCTTTCTGGATTTTACACTTTTTTCAGGTGGCCGTTTTGACCGTGGGGAAGTGAGACTTCATTGTAGTGCAGATTTCCTTTGCAAGCTTGCTTGGTTGGCCAAAAAGGGCGTATGCGTTTTTTCCTGAATATATTCAGGAAAAAACGCATACGCCCTTTTTGGCCAAGTGCATCATTGTGGACGTTCTGCCTCTTTTCCTATGCTTTAAATGCAATTCCAGTCTACCTCCTGAAATCGGTTTCCTGCAATTCTGCCCCGCTTTCAAGTCCTCTTGGCAGCCTTACTTCAGTATATTTTTGGACGATAGCTGTCATTTATAACTCTGCAGGTTTGTGAATTACACTGCCCCTGAGCTCCTTTCTTCAACTCGCTTTCTTGTGAGCTGGCCGCAACACCGCAGGATTGCTTCAGGCCCTAATCTGGTTCCGGCACGGCACGCTGAGCCTTTGGTTAATTCCTCTTCCTGGTGGGAAATGAGAGTTAAATTTGCCCGTCTAGACTCCTCCAGCTAGTCTCTCTTTGGCTCTCCCTATTCCTGTTCATCTTCCGCAGAAATTGCAAACTGGGCCAAACAGGAGGTTAAAGGCACTGACTCTCCAAGTCGGGAGAGTGTTAGTAAAGCGTCTGGAATGTTGCACCCGAGTACCAGGGGACGAGAACTGAGGCATATTGGAACACGTCTCCCGATCCCATGGTTGATCATACTCTGGGTTCCACGTGCATGTTTTAGCTGAAGGAAGAATCCCTTAAACCAGGAGAGTTGAGACCCGTGGAATGGGTACCATGCAATATGACTTCAAAGGGTCTTCATTTGCTCACCGAACCTCTCCAATCCTATCACTGCTGCGTTTATGCCCCTGTACACACGCTTGATTTTCTTTCAGAGACATAGCAATCCATAGGTTTTAAGATACTTACTAGTCAGGTACATTCTTAGGCGTTTAATATGGGGTGTTGAGTCCATTTCGTTGAGCAAGGAGTAGCTCTTGTCTATTCCATATTTGGCTTAAGGAACTTTATCTGTGCTCATTTCAATCTCTGGTTTGATGCAGCACCCCAACTCACCTTTTCGCTTAATCAAGCATAAGTTGGTTTTCTAAATTTGAGACCCTGTTCTGATTTGTAATCCAGTTCCTGTGTAGCCAAGTTTACATTCCGTGTATTAGTGATATCTTATGATGTTTCTTTTTCTGTGTGACTTATTTCAGTTAGAATCATCATACCTGAATCCACTCATTATGCTGCTACGGGCCTGATGACATAGATTTCATTGCTGAGTGATATTGCATTGTATGTAAGTACCACAATTTCTTTATCCATATTTCACTTTCTGCGCTATTGAACTTGTACCGTAAACGAGGTTCTTGCAAACAGAGCCGTCCCAAACTTTGGGGTGGCTGTGTCTTTTTCATTTTAATTTCCCTAAGCTATAGGACCATAAGTGGAAGTGCCCTAGGCTCTGTTGCTTTGTTTTTTAGATGTTTAAGGAAACACCATACACTTCTCCCAAGTGGCTGTTGGCAATTAACATACCGCCCATCAGCATAACAAGGCTCCCAGTTCTCCATGGCCTGTCCTGCCTTTCTGGATTTTACACTTTTTCCAGATGGCCCTTTTGACCGTGGGGAAGTGAGACTTCATTGTAGTGCAGATTTCCTTTGCAAGCTTGCTTGGTTGGCCAAAAAGGGCGTATGCGTTTTTTCCTGAATATATTCAGGAAAAAACGCATACGCCCTTTTTGGCCAAGTGCATCATTGTGGACGTTCTGCCTCTTTTCCTATGCTTTAAATGCAATTCCAGTCTACCTCCTGAAATCGGTTTCCTGCAATTCTGCCCCGCTTTCAAGTCCTCTTGGCAGCCTTACTTCAGTATATTTTTGGACGATAGCTGTCATTTATAACTCTGCAGGTTTGTGAATTACACTGCCCCTGAGCTCCTTTCTTCAACTCGCTTTCTTGTGAGCTGGCCGCAACACCGCAGGATTGCTTCAGGCCCTAATCTGGTTCCGGCACGGCACGCTGAGCCTTTGGTTAATTCCTCTTCCTGGTGGGAAATGAGAGTTAAATTTGCCCGTCTAGACTCCTCCAGCTAGTCTCTCTTTGGCTCTCCCTATTCCTGTTCATCTTCCGCAGAAATTGCAAACTGGGCCAAACAGGAGGTTAAAGGCACTGACTCTCCAAGTCGGGAGAGTGTTAGTAAAGCGTCTGGAATGTTGCACCCGAGTACCAGGGGACGAGAACTGAGGCATATTGGAACACGTCTCCCGATCCCATGGTTGATCATACTCTGGGTTCCACGTGCATGTTTTAGCTGAAGGAAGAATCCCTTAAACCAGGAGAGTTGAGACCCGTGGAATGGGTACCATGCAATATGACTTCAAAGGGTCTTCATTTGCTCACCGAACCTCTCCAATCCTATCACTGCTGCGTTTATGCCCCTGTACACACGCTTGATTTTCTTTCAGAGACATAGCAATCCATAGGTTTTAAGATACTTACTAGTCAGGTACATTCTTAGGCGTTTAATATGGGGTGTTGAGTCCATTTCGTTGAGCAAGGAGTAGCTCTTGTCTATTCCATATTTGGCTTAAGGAACTTTATCTGTGCTCATTTCAATCTCTGGTTTGATGCAGCACCCCAACTCACCTTTTCGCTTAATCAAGCATAAGTTGGTTTTCTAAATTTGAGACCCTGTTCTGATTTGTAATCCAGTTCCTGTGTAGCCAAGTTTACATTCCGTGTATTAGTGATATCTTATGATGTTTCTTTTTCTGTGTGACTTATTTCAGTTAGAATCATCATACCTGAATCCACTCATTATGCTGCTATGGGCCTGATGACATAGATTTCATTGCTGAGTGATATTGCATTGTACGTAAGTACCACAACTTCTTTATCCATATTTCACTTTCTGCGCTATTGAACTTGTACCGTAAATGAGGTTCTTGCAAACAGAGCCGTCCCAAACTTTGGGGTGGCTGTGTCTTTTTCATTTTAATTTCCCTAAGCTATAGGACCATAAGTGGAAGTGCCCTAGGCTCTGTTGCTTTGTTTTTTAGATGTTTAAGGAAACACCATACACTTCTCCAAGTGGCTGTTGGCAGTTAACATACCGCCCATCAGCATAACAAGGCTCCCAGTTCTCCATGGCCTGTCCTGCCTTTCTGGATTTTACACTTTTTTCAGGTGGCCGTTTTGACCGTGGGAAAGTGAGACTTCATTGTAGTGCAGATTTCCTTTGCAAGCTTGCTTGGTTGGCCAAAAAGGGCGTATGCGTTTTTTCCTGAATATATTCAGGAAAAAACGCATACGCCCTTTTTGGCCAAGTGCATCATTGTGGACGTTCTGCCTCTTTTCCTATGCTTTAAATGCAATTCCAGTCTACCTCCTGAAATCGGTTTCCTGCAATTCTGCCCCGCTTTCAAGTCCTCTTGGCAGCCTTACTTCAGTATATTTTTGGACGATAGCTGTCATTTATAACTCTGCAGGTTTGTGAATTACACTGCCCCTGAGCTCCTTTCTTCAACTCGCTTTCTTGTGAGCTGGCCGCAACACCGCAGGATTGCTTCAGGCCCTAATCTGGTTCCGGCACGGCACGCTGAGCCTTTGGTTAATTCCTCTTCCTGGTGGGAAATGAGAGTTAAATTTGCCCGTCTAGACTCCTCCAGCTAGTCTCTCTTTGGCTCTCCCTATTCCTGTTCATCTTCCGCAGAAATTGCAAACTGGGCCAAACAGGAGGTTAAAGGCACTGACTCTCCAAGTCGGGAGAGTGTTAGTAAAGCGTCTGGAATGTTGCACCCGAGTACCAGGGGACGAGAACTGAGGCATATTGGAACACGTCTCCCGATCCCATGGTTGATCATACTCTGGGTTCCACGTGCATGTTTTAGCTGAAGGAAGAATCCCTTAAACCAGGAGAGTTGAGACCCGTGGAATGGGTACCATGCAATATGACTTCAAAGGGTCTTCATTTGCTCACCGAACCTCTCCAATCCTATCACTGCTGCGTTTATGCCCCTGTACACACGCTTGATTTTCTTTCAGAGACATAGCAATCCATAGGTTTTAAGATACTTACTAGTCAGGTACATTCTTAGGCGTTTAATATGGGGTGTTGAGTCCATTTCGTTGAGCAAGGAGTAGCTCTTGTCTATTCCATATTTGGCTTAAGGAACTTTATCTGTGCTCATTTCAATCTCTGGTTTGATGCAGCACCCCAACTCACCTTTTCGCTTAATCAAGCATAAGTTGGTTTTCTAAATTTGAGACCCTGTTCTGATTTGTAATCCAGTTCCTGTGTAGCCAAGTTTACATTCCGTGTATTAGTGATATCTTATGATGTTTCTTTTTCTGTGTGACTTATTTCAGTTAGAATCATCATACCTGAATCCACTCATTATGCTGCTACGGGCCTGATGACATAGATTTCATTGCTGAGTGATATTGCATTGTACGTAAGTACCACAACTTCTTTATCCATATTTCACTTTCTGCGCTATTGAACTTGTACCGTAAACGAGGTTCTTGCAAACAGAGCCGTCCCAAACTTTGGGGTGGCTGTGTCTTTTTCATTTTAATTTCCCTAAGCTATAGGACCATAAGTGGAAGTGCCCTAGGCTCTGTTGCTTTGTTTTTTAGATGTTTAAGGAAACACCATACACTTCTCCAAGTGGCTGTTGGCAATTAACATACCGCCCATCAGCATAACAAGGCTCCCAGTTCTCCATGGCCTGTCCTGCCTTTCTGGATTTTACACTTTTTTCAGGTGGCCGTTTTGACCGTGGGAAAGTGAGACTTCATTGTAGTGCAGATTTCCTTTGCAAGCTTGCTTGGTTGGCCAAAAAGGGCGTATGCGTTTTTTCCTGAATATATTCAGGAAAAAACGCATACGCCCTTTTTGGCCAAGTGCATCATTGTGGACGTTCTGCCTCTTTTCCTATGCTTTAAATGCAATTCCAGTCTACCTCCTGAAATCGGTTTCCTGCAATTCTGCCCCGCTTTCAAGTCCTCTTGGCAGCCTTACTTCAGTATATTTTTGGACGATAGCTGTCATTTATAACTCTGCAGGTTTGTGAATTACACTGCCCCTGAGCTCCTTTCTTCAACTCGCTTTCTTGTGAGCTGGCCGCAACACCGCAGGATTGCTTCAGGCCCTAATCTGGTTCCGGCACGGCACGCTGAGCCTTTGGTTAATTCCTCTTCCTGGTGGGAAATGAGAGTTAAATTTGCCCGTCTAGACTCCTCCAGCTAGTCTCTCTTTGGCTCTCCCTATTCCTGTTCATCTTCCGCAGAAATTGCAAACTGGGCCAAACAGGAGGTTAAAGGCACTGACTCTCCAAGTCGGGAGAGTGTTAGTAAAGCGTCTGGAATGTTGCACCCGAGTACCAGGGGACGAGAACTGAGGCATATTGGAACACGTCTCCCGATCCCATGGTTGATCATACTCTGGGTTCCACGTGCATGTTTTAGCTGAAGGAAGAATCCCTTAAACCAGGAGAGTTGAGACCCGTGGAATGGGTACCATGCAATATGACTTCAAAGGGTCTTCATTTGCTCACCGAACCTCTCCAATCCTATCACTGCTGCGTTTATGCCCCTGTACACATGCTTGATTTTCTTTCAGAGACATAGCAATCCATAGGTTTTAAGATACTTACTAGTCAGGTACATTCTTAGGCGTTTAATATGGGGTGTTGAGTCCATTTCGTTGAGCAAGGAGTAGCTCTTGTCTATTCCATATTTGGCTTAAGGAACTTTATCTGTGCTCATTTCAATCTCTGGTTTGATGCAGCACCCCAACTCACCTTTTCGCTTAAGCAAGCATAAGTTGGTTTTCTAAATTTGAGACCCTGTTCTGATTTGTAATCCAGTTCCTGTGTAGCCAAGTTTACATTCCGTGTATTAGTGATATCTTATGATGTTTCTTTTTCTGTGTGACTTATTTCAGTTAGAATCATCATACCTGAATCCACTCATTATGCTGCTATGGGCCTGATGACATAGATTTCATTGCTGAGTGATATTGCATTGTACGTAAGTACCACAACTTCTTTATCCATATTTCACTTTCTGCGCTATTGAACTTGTACCGTAAACGAGGTTCTTGTAAACAGAGCCGTCCCAAACTTTGGGGTGGCTGTGTCTTTTTCATTTTAATTTCCCTAAGCTATAGGACCATAAGTGGAAGTGCCCTAGGCTCTGTTGCTTTGTTTTTTAGATGTTTAAGGAAACACCATACACTTCTCCCAAGTGGGTGTTGGCAATTAATATACCGCCCATCAGCATAACAAGGCTCCCAGTTCTCCATGGCCTGTCCTGCCTTTCTGGATTTTACACTCTTTTGAGGTGGCCGTTTTGACCGTGGGGAAGTGAGACTTCATTGTAGTGCAGATTTCCTTTGCAAGCTTGCTTGGTTGGCCAAAAAGGGCGTATGCGTTTTTTCCTGAATATATTCAGGAAAAAACGCATACGCCCTTTTTGGCCAAGTGCATCATTGTGGACGTTCTGCCTCTTTTCCTATGCTTTAAATGCAATTCCAGTCTACCTCCTGAAATCGGTTTCCTGCAATTCTGCCCCGCTTTCAAGTCCTCTTGGCAGCCTTACTTCAGTATATTTTTGGACGATAGCTGTCATTTATAACTCTGCAGGTTTGTGAATTACAGTGCCCCTGAGCTCCTTTCTTCAACTCGCTTTCTTGTGAGCTGGCCGCAACACCGCAGGATTGCTTCAGGCCCTAATCTGGTTCCGGCACGGCACGCTGAGCCTTTGGTTAATTCCTCTTCCTGGTGGGAAATGAGAGTTAAATTTGCCCGTCTAGACTCCTCCAGCTAGTCTCTCTTTGGCTCTCCCTATTCCTGTTCATCTTCCGCAGAAATTGCAAACTGGGCCAAACAGGAGGTTAAAGGCACTGACTCTCCAAGTCGGGAGAGTGTTAGTAAAGCGTCTGGAATGTTGCACCCGAGTACCAGGGGACGAGAACTGAGGCATATTGGAACACGTCTCCCGATCCCATGGTTGATCATACTCTGGGTTCCACGTGCATGTTTTAGCTGAAGGAAGAATCCCTTAAAACCAGGAGAGTTGAGACCCGTGGAATGGGTACCATGCAATATGACTTCAAAGGGTCTTCATTTGCTCACCGAACCTCTCCAATCCTATCACTGCTGCGTTTATGCCCCTGTACACACGCTTGATTTTCTTTCAGAGACATAGCAATCCATAGGTTTTAAGATACTTACTAGTCAGGTACATTCTTAGGCGTTTAATATGGGGTGTTGAGTCCATTTCGTTGAGCAAGGAGTAGCTCTTGTCTATTCCATATTTGGCTTAAGGAACTTTATCTGTGCTCATTTCAATCTCTGGTTTGATGCAGCACCCCAACTCACCTTTTCGCTTAATCAAGCATAAGTTGGTTTTCTAAATTTGAGACCCTGTTCTGATTTGTAATCCAGTTCCTGTGTAGCCAAGTTTACATTCCGTGTATTAGTGATATCTTATGATGTTTCTTTTTCTGTGTGACTTATTTCAGTTAGAATCATCATACCTGAATCCACTCATTATGCTGCTACGGGCCTGATGACATAGATTTCATTGCTGAGTGATATTGCATTGTACGTAAGTACCACAACTTCTTTATCCATATTTCACTTTCTGCGCTATTGAACTTGTACCGTAAACGAGGTTCTTGCAAACAGAGCCGTCCCAAACTTTGGGGTGGCTGTGTCTTTTTCATTTTAATTTCCCTAAGCTATAGGACCATAAGTGGAAGTGCCCTAGGCTCTGTTGCTTTGTTTTTTAGATGCTTAAGGAAACACCATACACTTCTCCCAAGTGGCTGTTGGCAATTAACATACCGCCCATCAGCATAACAAGGCTCCCAGTTCTCCATGGCCTGTCCTGCCTTTCTGGATTTTACACTTTTTTCAGATGGCCCTTTTGACCGGGAGGAAGTGAGACTTCATTGTAGTGCAGATTTCCTTTGCAAGCTTGCTTGGTTGGCCAAAAAGAGCGTATGCGTTTTTTCCTGAATATATGCAGGAAAAAACGCATACGCCCTTTTTGGCCAAGTGCATCATTGTCCACATTCTGCCTCTTTTCCTATATTTTAAATGCAATTCCAGTCTACCTCCTGAAATCGGATTCCTGCAATTCTGCCCCGCTTTCAAGTCTTCTTGTCAGCCTTACTTCAGTATATTTTTGGACGATAGCTGTCATTTATCACTCTGCAGGTTTGTGAATTACAGTGCCCCTGAGCTCCTTACTTCTACTCGCTTTCTTGTGAGCTGGCCACAACCCCGCAGGATTGCTTCAGGCCTTAATCTCGTTCCGGCCGGGACGCTGAGCTTTTGGTTAATTCCTATTCCTGGTGCGAAATGAGAGTTAAATTTGCCCGTCCAGACACGTCCAGCTAGTCTCTCATTGTTTCTCCCTATTCCTGTTCATTTTCCGCAGAAATTCCAAACTGGGCCAAACAGGAGGTTAAAGGCACTGACTCTCCAAGTCGGGAGAGTGTTAGTAAAGCGTCTGGAATTTTGCACCCGAGTACCAGGGGACGAGAACTGAGACATATTGGAACACGTCTACCGATCACATGGTTGATCATACTCTGGGCTCCGCATGCATGTTTTAGCTGAAGGAAGAATCCCTTAAACCTGGAGAGTTGAGACCCGTGGAATGGGTACCATGCAATATGACTTCAAAGGGTCTTCATTTGCTCACCGAACCTCTCCAATCCTATCACTGCTGCATTTAGGCCCCTGTACAGACGCTTGATTCTCTTTCAGGGAAATAGCAATCCATAGGTTTTAAGATACTTACTAGTCAGGTACATTCTTAGGCGTTTAATATGGGCTGTTGAGTCCATTTCGTTGAGCAAGGAGTAGTTCTTGTCTATTCCATATTTGGCTTAAGGAACTTTATCTGTGCTCATTTCAATCTCTGGTTTGATGCAGCACCCCAACTCACCTTTTCGCTTAAGCAAGCATAAGTTGGTTTTCTAAATTTGAGACCCTGTTCTGATTTGTAATCCAGTTCCTGTGTAGCCAAGTTTACATTCCGTGTATTAGTGATATCTTATGATGTTTCTTTTTCTGTGTGACTTATTTCAGTTAGAATCATCATACCTGAATCCACTCATTATGCTGCTATGGGCCTGATGACATAGATTTCATTGCTGAGTGATATTGCATTGTACGTAAGTACCACAACTTCTTTATCCATATTTCACTTTCTGCGCTATTGAACTTGTACCGTAAACGAGGTTCTTGTAAACAGAGCCGTCCCAAACTTTGGGGTGGCTGTGTCTTTTTCATTTTAATTTCCCTAAGCTATAGGACCATAAGTGGAAGTGCCCTAGGCTCTGTTGCTTTGTTTTTTAGATGTTTAAGGAAACACCATACACTTCTCCCAAGTGGGTGTTGGCAATTAATATACCGCCCATCAGCATAACAAGGCTCCCAGTTCTCCATGGCCTGTCCTGCCTTTCTGGATTTTACACTTTTTTGAGGTGGCCGTTTTGACCGTGGGGAAGTGAGACTTCATTGTAGTGCAGATTTCCTTTGCAAGCTTGCTTGGTTGGCCAAAAAGGGCGTATGCGTTTTTTCCTGAATATATTCAGGAAAAAACGCATACGCCCTTTTTGGCCAAGTGCATCATTGTGGACGTTCTGCCTCTTTTCCTATGCTTTAAATGCAATTCCAGTCTACCTCCTGAAATCGGTTTCCTGCAATTCTGCCCCGCTTTCAAGTCCTCTTGGCAGCCTTACTTCAGTATATTTTTGGACGATAGCTGTCATTTATAACTCTGCAGGTTTGTGAATTACAGTGCCCCTGAGCTCCTTTCTTCAACTCGCTTTCTTGTGAGCTGGCCGCAACACCGCAGGATTGCTTCAGGCCCTAATCTGGTTCCGGCACGGCACGCTGAGCCTTTGGTTAATTCCTCTTCCTGGTGGGAAATGAGAGTTAAATTTGCCCGTCTAGACTCCTCCAGCTAGTCTCTCTTTGGCTCTCCCTATTCCTGTTCATCTTCCGCAGAAATTGCAAACTGGGCCAAACAGGAGGTTAAAGGCACTGACTCTCCAAGTCGGGAGAGTGTTAGTAAAGCGTCTGGAATGTTGCACCCGAGTACCAGGGGACGAGAACTGAGGCATATTGGAACACGTCTCCCGATCCCATGGTTGATCATACTCTGGGTTCCACGTGCATGTTTTAGCTGAAGGAAGAATCCCTTAAAACCAGGAGAGTTGAGACCCGTGGAATGGGTACCATGCAATATGACTTCAAAGGGTCTTCATTTGCTCACCGAACCTCTCCAATCCTATCACTGCTGCGTTTATGCCCCTGTACACACGCTTGATTTTCTTTCAGAGACATAGCAATCCATAGGTTTTAAGATACTTACTAGTCAGGTACATTCTTAGGCGTTTAATATGGGGTGTTGAGTCCATTTCGTTGAGCAAGGAGTAGCTCTTGTCTATTCCATATTTGGCTTAAGGAACTTTATCTGTGCTCATTTCAATCTCTGGTTTGATGCAGCACCCCAACTCACCTTTTCGCTTAATCAAGCATAAGTTGGTTTTCTAAATTTGAGACCCTGTTCTGATTTGTAATCCAGTTCCTGTGTAGCCAAGTTTACATTCCGTGTATTAGTGATATCTTATGATGTTTCTTTTTCTGTGTGACTTATTTCAGTTAGAATCATCATACCTGAATCCACTCATTATGCTGCTACGGGCCTGATGACATAGATTTCATTGCTGAGTGATATTGCATTGTACGTAAGTACCACAACTTCTTTATCCATATTTCACTTTCTGCGCTATTGAACTTGTACCGTAAACGAGGTTCTTGCAAACAGAGCCGTCCCAAACTTTGGGGTGGCTGGGTCTTTTTCATTTTAATTTCCCTAAGCTATAGGACCATAAGTGGAAGTGCCCTAGGCTCTGTTGCTTTGTTTTTTAGATGCTTAAGGAAACACCATACACTTCTCCCAAGTGGCTGTTGGCAATTAACATACCGCCCATCAGCATAACAAGGCTCCCAGTTCTCCATGGCCTGTCCTGCCTTTCTGGATTTTACACTTTTTTCAGATGGCCCTTTTGACCGGGAGGAAGTGAGACTTCATTGTAGTGCAGATTTCCTTTGCAAGCTTGCTTGGTTGGCCAAAAAGTGCGTATGCGTTTTTTCCTGAATATATGCAGGAAAAAACGCATACGCCCTTTTTGGCCAAGTGCATCATTGTCCACATTCTGCCTCTTTTCCTATATTTTAAATGCAATTCCAGTCTACCTCCTGAAATCGGATTCCTGCAATTCTGCCCCGCTTTCAAGTCTTCTTGTCAGCCTTACTTCAGTATATTTTTGGACGATAGCTGTCATTTATCACTCTGCAGGTTTGTGAATTACAGTGCCCCTGAGCTCCTTACTTCTACTCGCTTTCTTGTGAGCTGGCCACAACCCCGCAGGATTGCTTCAGGCCTTAATCTCGTTCCGGCCGGGACGCTGAGCTTTTGGTTAATTCCTATTCCTGGTGCGAAATGAGAGTTAAATTTGCCCGTCCAGACACGTCCAGCTAGTCTCTCATTGTTTCTCCCTATTCCTGTTCATTTTCCGCAGAAATTCCAAACTGGGCCAAACAGGAGGTTAAAGGCACTGACTCTCCAAGTCGGGAGAGTGTTAGTAAAGCGTCTGGAATTTTGCACCCGAGTACCAGGGGACGAGAACTGAGACATATTGGAACACGTCTACCGATCACATGGTTGATCATACTCTGGGCTCCGCATGCATGTTTTAGCTGAAGGAAGAATCCCTTAAACCTGGAGAGTTGAGACCCGTGGAATGGGTACCATGCAATATGACTTCAAAGGGTCTTCATTTGCTCACCGAACCTCTCCAATCCTATCACTGCTGCATTTAGGCCCCTGTACAGACGCTTGATTCTCTTTCAGGGAAATAGCAATCCATAGGTTTTAAGATACTTACTAGTCAGGTACATTCTTAGGCGTTTAATATGGGCTGTTGAGTCCATTTCGTTGAGCAAGGAGTAGTTCTTGTCTATTCCATATTTGGCTTAAGGAACTTTATCTGTGCTCATTTCAATCTCTGGTTTGATGCAGCACCCCAACTCACCTTTTCGCTTAATCAAGCATAAGTTGGTTTTCTAAATTTGAGACCCTGTTCTGATTTGTAATCCAGTTCCTGTGTAGCCAAGTTTACATTCCGTGTATTAGTGATATCTTATGATGTTTCTTTTTCTGTGTGACTTATTTCAGTTAGAATCATCATACCTGAATCCACTCATTATGCTGCTATGGGCCTGATGACATAGATTTCATTGCTGAGTGATATTGCATTGTACGTAAGTACCACAACTTCTTTATCCATATTTCACTTTCTGCGCTATTGAACTTGTACCGTAAACGAGGTTCTTGTAAACAGAGCCGTCCCAAACTTTGGGGTGGCTGTGTCTTTTTCATTTTAATTTCCCTAAGCTATAGGACCATAAGTGGAAGTGCCCTAGGCTCTGTTGCTTTGTTTTTTAGATGTTTAAGGAAACACCATACACTTCTCCCAAGTGGGTGTTGGCAATTAATATACCGCCCATCAGCATAACAAGGCTCCCAGTTCTCCATGGCCTGTCCTGCCTTTCTGGATTTTACACTTTTTTGAGGTGGCCGTTTTGACCGTGGGGAAGTGAGACTTCATTGTAGTGCAGATTTCCTTTGCAAGCTTGCTTGGTTGGCCAAAAAGGGCGTATGCGTTTTTTCCTGAATATATTCAGGAAAAAACGCATACGCCCTTTTTGGCCAAGTGCATCATTGTGGACGTTCTGCCTCTTTTCCTATGCTTTAAATGCAATTCCAGTCTACCTCCTGAAATCGGTTTCCTGCAATTCTGCCCCGCTTTCAAGTCCTCTTGGCAGCCTTACTTCAGTATATTTTTGGACGATAGCTGTCATTTATAACTCTGCAGGTTTGTGAATTACAGTGCCCCTGAGCTCCTTTCTTCAACTCGCTTTCTTGTGAGCTGGCCGCAACACCGCAGGATTGCTTCAGGCCCTAATCTGGTTCCGGCACGGCACGCTGAGCCTTTGGTTAATTCCTCTTCCTGGTGGGAAATGAGAGTTAAATTTGCCCGTCTAGACTCCTCCAGCTAGTCTCTCTTTGGCTCTCCCTATTCCTGTTCATCTTCCACAGAAATTGCAAACTGGGCCAAACAGGAGGTTAAAGGCACTGACTCTCCAAGTCGGGAGAGTGTTAGTAAAGCGTCTGGAATGTTGCACCCGAGTACCAGGGGACGAGAACTGAGGCATATTGGAACACGTCTCCCGATCCCATGGTTGATCATACTCTGGGTTCCACGTGCATGTTTTAGCTGAAGGAAGAATCCCTTAAACCAGGAGAGTTGAGACCCGTGGAATGGGTACCATGCAATATGACTTCAAAGGGTCTTCATTTGCTCACCGAACCTCTCCAATCCTATCACTGCTGCATTTATGCCCCTGTACACACGCTTGGTTTTCTTTCAGAGACATAGCAATCCATAGGTTTTAAGATACTTACTAGTCAGGTACATTCTTAGGCGTTTAATATGGGGTGTTGAGTCCATTTCGTTGAGCAAGGAGTAGCTCTTGTCTATTCCATATTTGGCTTAAGGAACTTTATCTGTGCTCATTTCAATCTCTGGTTTGATGCAGCACCCCAACTCACCTTTTCGCTTAATCAAGCATAAGTTGGTTTTCTAAATTTGAGACCCTGTTCTGATTTGTAATCCAGTTCCTGTGTAGCCAAGTTTACATTCCGTGTATTAGTGATATCTTATGATGTTTCTTTTTCTGTGTGACTTATTTCAGTTAGAATCATCATACCTGAATCCACTCATTATGCTGCTACGGGCCTGATGACATAGATTTCATTGCTGAGTGATATTGCATTGTACGTAAGTACCACAACTTCTTTATCCATATTTCACTTTCTGCGCTATTGAACTTGTACCGTAAACGAGGTTCTTGCAAACAGAGCCGTCCCAAACTTTGGGGTGGCTGTGTCTTTTTCATTTTAATTTCCCTAAGCTATAGGACCATAAGTGGAAGTGCCCTAGGCTCTGTTGCTTTGTTTTTTAGATGCTTAAGGAAACACCATACACTTCTCCCAAGTGGCTGTTGGCAATTAACATACCGCCCATCAGCATAACAAGGCTCCCAGTTCTCCATGGCCTGTCCTGCCTTTCTGGATTTTACACTTTTTTCAGATGGCCCTTTTGACCGGGAGGAAGTGAGACTTCATTGTAGTGCAGATTTCCTTTGCAAGCTTGCTTGGTTGGCCAAAAAGTGCGTATGCGTTTTTTCCTGAATATATGCAGGAAAAAACGCATACGCCCTTTTTGGCCAAGTGCATCATTGTCCACATTCTGCCTCTTTTCCTATATTTTAAATGCAATTCCAGTCTACCTCCTGAAATCGGATTCCTGCAATTCTGCCCCGCTTTCAAGTCTTCTTGTCAGCCTTACTTCAGTATATTTTTGGACGATAGCTGTCATTTATAACTCTGCAGGTTTGTGAATTACAGTGCCCCTGAGCTCCTTACTTCTACTCGCTTTCTTGTGAGCTGGCCACAACCCCGCAGGATTGCTTCAGGCCTTAATCTCGTTCCGGCCGGGACGCTGAGCTTTTGGTTAATTCCTATTCCTGGTGCGAAATGAGAGTTAAATTTGCCCGTCCAGACACGTCCAGCTAGTCTCTCATTGTTTCTCCCTATTCCTGTTCATTTTCCGCAGAAATTGCAAACTGGGCCAAACAGGAGGTTAAAGGCACTGACTCTCCAAGTCGGGAGAGTGTTAGTAAAGCGTCTGGAATTTTGCACCCGAGTACCAGGGGACGAGAACTGAGACATATTGGAACACGTCTCCCGATCACATGGTTGATCATACTCTGGGCTCCGCATGCATGTTTTAGCTGAAGGAAGAATCCCTTAAACCTGGAGAGTTGAGACCCGTGGAATGGGTACCATGCAATATGACTTCAAAGGGTCTTCATTTGCTCACCGAACCTCTCCAATCCTATCACTGCTGCATTTAGGCCCCTGTACAGACGCTTGATTCTCTTTCAGGGAAATAGCAATCCATAGGTTTTAAGATACTTACTAGTCAGGTACGTTCTTAGGCATTTAATATGGGGTGTTGAGTCCATTTCGTTGAGCAAGGAGTAGCTCTTGTCTATTCAGTATCTGGCTTAAGGAACTTTATCTGTGCTCATTATAATCTCTGGTTTTATGCAACACCGCAACTCACCTTTCCCCTTAAGCAAGCATAAGTTGGTTTTCTAAATTTGTGATCCTGTTCTATTTTGTAATTCAGTTCCTGTATAGCCAAGTTTACATTCCGTGTATTAGTGATATCTTATGATGTTTCTTTTTCTGTGTGACTTATTTCAGTTAGAATCATCATACCTGAATCCACTCATTATGCTGCTACGGGCCTGATGACATAGATTTTATTGCTGAGTGATATTGCATTGTACGTAAGTACCACAACTTCTTTATCCATTTTTCACTTTCTGCGATATTGAACTTGTACCATAAACGAGGTTCTTGTAAACAGAGCCGTCCCAAACTTTGGGGAGGCTGTGTCTTTTTTATTTTAATTTCCCTAAGCTATAGGACCATAAGTGGAAGTGCCCTAGGCTCTGTTGCTTTGTTTTTTCGATGTTTCAGGAAACACCATACACTTCTCCTGAGTGGCTGTTGGCAATTTTCATCCCGACCATCAGCATAACAAGGCTCCCAGTTCTCCATGGCCTGTCCTGCCTTTCTGGATTTTACACTTTTTTCAGATGGCCCTTTTGACCGGGGGGAAGTGAGACTTCATTATAGTGCAGATTTCCTTTACAAGCTTGCTTGGTTGGCCTAAAAGTGCGTATGCGTTTTTTCCTGAATATATTCAGGAGAAAACGCATACGCCCTTTTTGGCCACGTGCATCATTGTCAACGTTCTGCCTCTTTTCCTATGCTTTAAATGCAATTTCAGTCTACCTCCTGAAATCGGTTTCCTGCAATTCTGCCTTGCTTTCAATGCCTCTTCATAGCCTTACCTCAATATATTTTTTGAAAATAGTTGGCCTTTATAACTCTGCAGGTTTTGAATTGCAGTGGCCCTTAGCTCCATTTTTCAGCTCTTATTTTTGTGATCTTGCCTCATAACCACAGGATTCCTTCAGGCCCTATTGTTCTTCTGGGGCACCTTGCTGTGCCTTTGGTTTATTCTTCTTACTGATATGAAATTAGAGTGACATGTGCCCATTGAAACCGCTACACCTAGTTTCTCACTGGTTCCCCCTATTCCCATTCATCCTCCACACTAACTGCAGACTGTGCGATACCAGAACTTAAAGGCATTGACTCTCCATGTGGGGATATTTTAGTAAAGCGGCTGGAATGTCGATCCGGAGCCCCAGGAGAGGAAAAATGAGGTGCGTTTTAGAAACCTTTCCCAATCATATGGTATACCAGTCGCTGGGTTTCCCAAGCATGGTTTAGCTGTAGGAAGATTCCCTTCAACCTGGAGTGTTGGGACCCTTGGAATGAGTAGCATGAAGTATTGCATTAAACTTTTGGCAGTTGCTCACCAAAGCTCACCAATCCTCTCAGCCCCAAGTGTCCAGCCTTATGTCTTATCCAGCTGTGGGTTTATATGTGGTCAATCCAGGTTGCATCACAGCCCCTGAGCGAATTTTGTAAGAATTTTTCTCTCTTTCATTGTTTCTGCGTTTTGTTTTTAAAATTTATTTCTATAATGGGGTTTAGCTCATTTTCACTGCTGTGTTTGTGCCGCTCTGCACACACTTGATTCCCTTATGGAGATATATCAATACATGGGTTTTAAGATTCTTATTACTCAGATATATTTCTCTGTGGTGTATAGGGTGTGTTGAGGCCAGTTCATTGAGCAAGGTGTAGATCTTGTCTAATATCTATTTGGTTTATTGAACGGTATCTGTGCTAATTTCAAACTCTGGTTTTATGCATCACCCCACCTCTCCTTTCCCCTTAAGCTGAAATAAGTGTGTTTTCTAAATGTGAGACACTGTTCTGTTCTGTAATTCATTTCTTGTGCAGCCATATTTACCCTCCCTCTATAAGTGATATCTTATGATATGTTTCTTTTTCTGTTTGACTTATTTCAAGTAGTATTATCAGACCTAAACCCACTCTTTATCCTTCTACTAGCCTTATTACATTGATTTCATGGTGAAGAGATATTCCATTGTACATAAGTACCACATCTTCTTTATCCATTGTTCTCTTTCCTGGGATATTTAAGGTGTACTGAAGTTGAGGTTCTTGTAAACAGAGTAGCCCTAAACTGTGGTGTGCTTGTGTCTTGTTGATTTTTAGACTTCCCTAGATATACTCCCATGATTGGAAGTGTCCTATGCTCTGTAGCTCTGTTTTTTAGATGATTTAGGAACCACCATACACTTCTCCAGAGTGGCTCTCGGCAGTTCACACACTGCCCATCAGCGTATAAAGGCTCCCTGTTCTCCATGGCCTGTCCTGCATTTCTGGTTTTTACAATTTTTTAGGATGGCCCTTTTGACCAGTGGGTAATGAGACTTCTTTGGTGTGCACATTTGCATTGCTTGCTTGCTTCGTTGCCCATAAAGTGTGCATGCGTTTTTTCCTGGATATAATCAGGAAAAAACGCATACGCCCTTTTGGGCCAACTGCATCATTGTCGAAATTCTGCCGCTTTTCATGTGCTTTAAAGACGAGTCCAATCTATCTCTTGAAATCTGTTTCTTGCAATTCTGTCTTGCATTCAGATCCTCTTCTTTGCCTTACCTCAACATATTTTTGGACGTTAGTTTTCATTTATAACTCTGCAGGTTTGTGAATTGCAGTGACCCTGAGCTCCATTTTTTAAGTTGCTCTTTTGTGAGCTGGCCTCAAACCCGCAGGATTGCTTCAGGCCCTATTTTGGCTCGGGCGAGGCGGGCTGAGCCTTTTTTCAATTCTTATTCTTAATGGGAAATTAGAGTGATATGTGCCCGTCCAAACCCCTACAACTATTCTCTCATTGGTTCCCCCTCTTCCCGTTCATCCTCCTCACAATTTGCAAAATGTTTGAAACAGAAGTTGAAATGTGCTGATTCTCCAAGTGGGGAGATTCTAAGTAACGTGGCTGGAATGGTGAACAGGAGCACCAGGAGAGGATAAATGAGCTGCATTTTAGACACATCTCCCGATCACATGGTGTACAGTCCTCTGGGTTTTCCATGCATGATTTAGCTGTAGGAAGATCCCTTGAACCTGCAGATTTGGGACCCATTGAATGGGTACCAGGTAGTATTACTTTAAAGGGTGTGCATTTCCTCACCCAACCTCACATTTCTCTTAGTGCAAACAGTTTCCAGCCTTATGTCTCATCCTGCTGTGGGTCTAGATGTGTTCAATCCATGTTGCATCACCGGCCCTGAGGAAAAGTTGTAAGAGGTTTTCTCTGTCTCTCTGTCATTTATTTTTTTCAATTTATTACTATATTGGTTACAGCTGATTTTCAAAGCTCTGTTTCTTGCTGCTGTACATCCACTTGATTCACGTACAGAGAGACATCAGTAAATTCTTTTTCAGATTCTTACCAGTCGTATATATTCTTTTCCGGTGACTTGAGTGTGCTGAGTGCAGTTCTTTTAGCTACCGTGTAGGCCTTGTTGATTATCAGTTTGGTATTTGGAATGGTATCTTTGCTAATTTCAACCTCCTGGATGATGCCTCACCTCTCCCCACCTTTCCCGTTTAGCAGCCTTATGCGTGTTTTCTACATATTTGACTATGTTTTTGTTTTGTAATTTATTTCATGTGTAGCCATTTTGGATTCCACCTTTAAGTGATATCTTATGATATGTGTCTTTTTCTTTTTGAATTATGTCACTTAGAATGATCATACGTAACTCCTCCGGAGTTGTTACAACTGGCCATATTTCATTGATTTCCAGGCTGAATAATATTCCACTCTACCTAAGTACCACATCTCTATCCATTTTTTCTCTCCAGAGACATTTAAGTTATATCTTAGTCGAGGATCTTTTAAACAGAGAGGGGGTAAACATTGGGGTGCCTGTGTCCTCTCGATTTTTGTTTTTCCCAAGATATACGCCCATGAGTGCAAGTGCCCTATGCTCTGTAGCTCATTTTTTAGATGCTTTAGTAAACACAATACACTTCTCCAGAATGGCCGTTGGCAATATATATTTCCACTATAAGTCTCACAGGGCTCCCTCTTCTCCTTGCCCTGTCCTGCATTTCTGTTGTTTACGCTTTATGAGGATGGCTCTTCTGACTGATGCGAAGTGATATCTCTTGTAGTATCGACTTCCAGTGCCCACCTGTTTGGTTGGCTAAAAAAGTGTATGCCCTTTTCTTGAATATATACAGAAAAAAACGCATACACCCTTTTTGGCCAACTGCAATGTTGGCAATGTTCAGCTCCTTTTCTTGTGCTTAATGGCGAGTCCTTTCTACCTCCTCAAATCCCTTTCCTGCCATTCTCCCTTGCTTACAAGTCCTTTTCTCTGACTTTCCTCAAGACATTTTTCAGTGATGGATATTTTCAACTCTGCAGTTTCGTGAATTTTACTGTCCCTGAGTTCCATTGTTCAACTTGTGTTTATGGGAACTGGCCACAAAGCAGCGGGATTTCCTCAAGCCCTATACTGTTTCCATGGGCAACCCTAGCCTTTGGTCAATTCGTCTTCCTGATTGGAAATTAGAGTGACATGTGCCTGTCTGAACACCTAGGACTTGTCTCTCATTGTTCCTCATCCTTCCGCTTCATCCTCTGGACAAATTCCAAACTGTACACAACAGGATGTTGACAGTGCTGCCATCTCCAAGTGGGGAGACTGTTAGTAAAGACGCTGGATGGGTGAACCCGAGCACCAGGAGATGAGGAGATGAGATGCCTTTTCCAAACTCTTCCCGATCAGACGGTATACCATCCTCTGGGTGTGACAGACATGTTTTAGCAGTAGGAAGAGTCCCATTCATGTAAGGAGAACACCAGGGCTTTTTCAAAATCAGTGTCTCCCCGAAACCCAAACTGGGGAATTTTTTAAGCTACGGCTACACATATGTTCATTAAGGGCCTTGGGAAGTAGGCAGAGTCCAAACTTTAGATGATTGAAGTCTTCAGGGTCAGAAGCACTCACCACCAGCTTCCCTTAGGTTACACTTTAACTGTCATTGATAGATGATGTCAATAAAAATATCTATTCTTTTTCAGATTATTTCCCCTTATAGGTTATTGCAAAATGTTGAGTGTAGTTCCCTGTGCTATACAGTAGTTCCTTGTTGATGATCTATTTTATACATAGCAGTGTGTATGTGTTAATCCCAAACTGTTAGTTTATCCCTCCTCCGACCTTTCCCCTTTGGTAATAATAAATTATAAGATTTTATACTTCTCAGAAATGGGGGAGCTGAAAGAGAGGTATCATTTTCAATGGAAAAGCATTTAAAACAAGATTGAAGCTTTAACCAAGATTATTAGATGTACATCCTTGGAAAGAAATCACTTCATTTCTCTAATATTGACCTGACAAATAAGACAAACCTTTTCACTGAACTTGCTTATAATAAAGTGATGGAAATAGCCAATGGAAGCGTTAGAAACATCTTATTTTACCCGAGCCTTATACACTGTTCTATGTTAACTACAGTTTGGCTCACACATCTGTTCATTGAGGTTACAATAGTCTCAATTTCTGTTACTGATCCTCCAGAGTGGACCCCAACAAGTGTCCCCCTGCGCAGTGTCATTGGGGCCAACAGATCGAGACTGAGTTTGGTTCACAAGCAAAGGAAACTTTATATTTTGATCAGAGAATGGAGAGGTGAGAGCATGCACTACCCCGTGGGCTGTGGGCTGGGCTGCTGTGTAGAGATCCTGTCAGAGTCAGTGGGAGGGAGGGGGCGGAGCTCTCGAGGGCCGGGTTGGCTGCAGCTCAGGCTCTATATCGCGGAGTCTGCACTGGGCCCCAGGAGCTGAGGTGTCGACCCAGCCATTCTGCACTAGGAAATCTGGTCTGAAGTGCCGGGTGTGGAACCTCTGCATGCGGGACCCTAGGAGCACATGAAATTAGACAAAGCACAAAGGATAAAAAAGGTTAGACTTGACTTTATTGCCCAGATTCTATTTTTATCTCCCAGGGATTTTTAATGGGCTTTGCTGGGGACAAACCCCTCCTCTGCCTTTTGTCCCGTTCCTCATTCTTGGAGTGCTGAGGGTGCAGACCCTTCTTCTGTAACTGCTGAGTGCTGAGTTGGGAGCCCTCATACCAAGGGGCGAGGGTCAGAGCTTCTCCCCAGCAGCCTCCAGGTGACGTTGATTGTCCCCAGGCCCCCTGCCTCCCTGCTCGTCCACCTGAGCACCAGCATTGGAAGCGTTATAGATTCTAATGACCTTTAAGGGTCCAGGAAAGAGATGTGCAGAGACGCTGTGGGGGCCGGTTTCACCCCGCCCCACATTTGTTCGGCCACCTTAGGCTGACCGTTTCTGCCAGCCTAGATGCTCTGACCAGTAGTCTGCGCTGTCTTCAATTAGGCCCCTGAATTAACGTACAAACAGCACCAGGTGTCAGAGCCCTGCCCGCTCAACTCCCAGACAGTCCAGGGTCAGTGGTGATCAAGGACCATGATGGCCACTGAGTCAACAGCCTTTTGAAGTAAACAGGAGTCCAGCCAGTCTTATTGGCCACCATCATCACGGTGTCTGTAGGCTTTTCTATGGTGACAGTGTGACATACGGTTCCCCCGCCAAGATTATTAGCTCCCCTCTGGGTGCAGTAAGTCCTGCAAGCAGTAGTCTACTCTTTTGGGACACACTCTTGTTGTTTTATGAGAGAAACTCCAGGTCAAGTGATGTTCACACGAGTCGTCATGGTGTCCTGTTGCCCCCGGTTATCTCTCTGGATGTTGGAGTTGGAGGGCCTCCTCACTCGAAGTTGGTGTGCCCACGGAGCAAACCCTGCAACTTCAGGGCATGGTTGGTGGTTAGGATCACCACGTGGGGTCCTTTTCCCTTAGGAGGGAGGTGGCCTTTTGGGCTGCTGATTTCCAGGTTTTTAGATACCGCCAGTATCTTGGCCAGATGCGGCAGTGGGCCAAGCCCCTTGGTGACCGTAGTTTATCCTACCTGGATGGCATTCTTGCATTGTTCCATTTCAAGTGGTCCCAGTTTTTGCACTAATTCTCCAATGGCGATTCACCTTTCACCAGGAATGTAAAGGTCAAAGGGTTTAGCTAAATTAGGGAGTTCCAGGGCAAGGGTCTGAATTGACTGCTCTTTCCATTCTTGAAAGGCCACTTCTGGATTCTATTCAAAAGGATCATCATCTTTTCCTTTCAGTGTTTCATATAATGGCCCAGCTAGTAGACTGCAGTTAGGGATCCAGAAGCAGCAAACCCTGGCCTCCCCAGGAACCCCTAAGCTGTCTTCTAGTTTTAGAAAGGAGTAAGGCCGAAAATGGTTTCTTCCCTTTCCTGGGATGGGCTTCTCCGACCTTCTGTGAGAATGAAGCCCAGGCAGGTCACCGCAGTCTGTGATATTTGAGCTTTTTCTTGGACAACTTCTATCCTTTATTGGCTTGGTAGTTCAGAGGCCTCCTTAGTAGGGCTGGCGATCAGAATGTCGTCTGCGTACTGAAGGAGGGTTTCCTTTTCCAGAGGTAGAACTTTTAGGTCTTTAGCTAAGGTTTCCCCAAAGATGGTGTGGGAATTTTTGCACCCTTGGGGCAAGACGGCCCGGAAGTATTGTTTTAGTTGTATGTTGAGTCCTGCCACTCACAAGCCAAAATTTCTTGTGACTCTGGGACTAATGGAATACAAAAGAAGGCATCATTGAAGACTAATACAGAATACCATGTCCTGGTGGTTGGTAGAATGACCAGCAGGGTGTAGGAATTAGGAGCAACTGGAGGTATATCCTCGGTGGCTTCACTGACTGTCCTGACATCCTTTACCAGGTCCCCAGCAGCCCATGGGGCTCTCGTGGTCAGACCAATCCCAGAATATGGAGCTCACCTGGGCAGGTACCCCACCCCCACCCCAGCCCACGGGGCTCTCGTGGTCAGGCCCCTCCCAGGATACAGAGCTACCCTTGCAGGTACTGTGGCAGGGCTGGGCACACAGGAACCGTGCACATAGCCCTCATTGCAGAGCACCCCCAGCTCACCTGTCGCTCAGAGCTGACACAGAGCACCTCAGAGCAGGACTTGAACTAACAAACAGCAGCTGCGACAGGTCTGTGACCCTGGGCATCACTCTGTGCGGCCTCCCTCCACCTGGTCTTCCAGAGACTTCCACTGCACCCGGGGCACCAGGCCTCTGTCTCCAACCACCACCCACCCCTCCTCTCCCTGACTCCTGGGTTCCTCTCATTAGGAGAGGGTTTTCTTGAAGTTGTCTCCCACTCATGGGCCAGATAAAATGATTAGAAAACAAGCCAAAGCTGCAGCCCCTTGTCTATCCTGACTCTCAGGAGCCCACACCTGTTCCTTGGACCTGGCCGGTTCAGCAAGTTCCATTTTCTGCAACTGTGAGCCCCTGAGGGGTGATGATTGGCTGAGCTGGGCAGCCTTACCGTGCCGGCCAGCCCTCCCCAGGTGTGCCTGGGTTGAGATCAATATAAATACCACTCCAGGCAGCAAGAGCCCCTGCAGCCATGCCTGATGCCATTTTCTCTGCCCTGTCAGCAGTCTCGGGGCTGGGCTGGTGGGAGGGAGTGAGAGGCCACGGCTTTGTGGGTGGCCCAGTGTGAGTGGGGCTCTGCTGGACTTTCTGCAGCAGGTGCCAGGCTGCCACCTGCTAAAGAAGAGGATGTGTCACCCATACCTGCTGCTGGAATTTCTCCCTGGGCAGAGGTGAGGAAGGAAAAAAGCAGTGGGGGCAGGGACAGGACGGGTATCTCAGGCAGGGAAATGGAAATCTTCCAGAAGAGCACCCAGGGCCAGGACCATCCTGGCTGGCCTGCAGGCACCAAGTCGGCCGGCATGCTGTCACTCGTGTGGCTCTATGGCCCTTCCTCTAGGCTTTCAAGTCCTTGTATATATTCAGGTGTTTTACCTGGGACGGGTGGGAATAGTTCAGCAGCAACTGGCCTGGGGCTCAGCTCACGTTTACTCACAGATGCCTCGGCACGGTGCCCCAGCTTTGCAATGAGGACGCTTGTTGCGTGGGGGCTGCTGGCTGACTGGGAGACGATTCCCCACCACTGACCAACTTCAGAATTGTTTACAACTGGAGCAAGTGCCCTGATACGGTTTTCCTCTGTGGAACTGGTGGGTTCTGTGTTTTTTTTCTCTTTTTCGTTTTTGGTTCAAGGTAGATTTTATTCCTCTTTTTTGTATTTACAGATATAAGCATGGAAATAATTTATTCATATAAATACATGTATGTGAAGGGAATAATTGTTTTTTCTGTTTTATTTTTAAATTTTATTTCTTTTCAATTTTGAATTTTATTTTATATTTTTATACAGCAGGTTCTTATTGGTTATCTATTTTATACATATAAATGTATACATGCCAATCCCAGTCTCTCAACTCCTCCCACCACCATCCCCCCAACAGCTTTCCCCCCTTGTTGTCCATACATTTGTTGTCTACATCTGTTGCTCTATTTATGCCTTGCAAAATGGTTAATCTGTACGGTTTTTCTAGGTTCCACATATATGCATGAATATACAAGATTTGTTTTTCTCTTTCTGACTTACTTCACTCTGTATGACAGTCTCTAGATCCATCGACGTCTCTACAAATGACCCAATTTCATTCCTTTTCATGGCTTAGTAATATTCCATTTTATATACGTACCACAGCTTTATGCATTCGTCTGTCTGTGGGCATTTAGGTTGCTTCCATTACCTCGATATTGTAAATAGTGATGCAATGAACATTGCGGTGAATGTCTCTTTTTGATTTATGGTTTTGTCTGGGTATATGTCCAGTACTGGGATTGCTGTATCATATGGTAATTCTATTGTTAGTTTCTTAAGAAACTCCATATTGTTCTCCATAGTGAATGTAACAATTTATATTCCCAACAATATTGGAAGAGGGTTCCTTTTCTCCACACCCTTTCCAGCATTTATTGTTTGTAGATTTTCAGATGATGCCCATTCTAACAGGTGTGAGGTGATACCTCATTGTTGAGTCCATTTTGTTGAGCAAAGGGTAGGTCTTGTCTATTACACATTTGGCTTATGGAACAGTATCTGTGCTAATGTCAAACTCTGGTTTTATGCAGCACCCCAAATCACCTTCCCCCTTAAAAAAGCATAAGTTGCTTTTCTAAACTTGAGACCCTGTTCTGTTTTATAATTCAGTTCATGTGTAGCCAAGTTCACATTCCGTGTATTAGTGATATCTTATGATGTTTCATTTTCTGTGTGACTTATTTCAGTTAGAATCATCATACCTGAATCCACTCATTATGCTGCTACGGGCCTGATGACATAGATTTCATTGCTGAGTGATATTGCATTGTACGTAAGTACCACAACTTCTTTATCCATATTTCACTTTCTGCGCTATTGAACTTGTACCGTAAATGAGGTTCTTGTAAACAGAGCCATCCCAAACTTTGGGGTGGCTGTGTCTTTTTGATTTTACTTTCCCTAAGCTACAGCACCATAAGTGGAAGTGCCCTAGGCTCACTTGCGTTGTTTTTTAGATGTTTCAGAAAACACCATACACTTCTCCCGAGTGGCTGTTGGCAATTTACATCCCGCCCATCAGCATAACAAGGCTCCCAGTTCTCCATGGCCTGTCCTGCCTTTCTGGATTTTACACTTTTTTCAGATGGCCCTTTTGACCGGGAGGAAGTGAGACTTCATTGTAGTGCAGATTTCCTTTGCAAGCTTGCTTGGTTGGCCAAAAAGTGCGTATGCGTTTTTTCCTGAATATATGCAGGAAAAAACGCATACGCCCTTTTTGGCCAAGTGCATCATTGTCCACATTCTGCCTCTTTTCCTATATTTTAAATGCAATTCCAGTCTACCTCCTGAAATCGGATTCCTGCAATTCTGCCCCGCTTTCAAGTCTTCTTGTCAGCCTTACTTCAGTATATTTTTGGACGATAGGTGTCATTTATAACTCTGCAGGTTTGTGAATTACAGTGCCCCTGAGCTCCTTACTTCTACTCGCTTTCTTGTGAGCTGGCCACAACCCCGCAGGATTGCTTCAGGCCTTAATCTCGTTCCGGCCGGGACGCTGAGCTTTTGGTTAATTCCTATTCCTGGTGCGAAATGAGAGTTAAATTTGCCCGTCCAGACACGTCCAGCTAGTCTCTCATTGTTTCTCCCTATTCCTGTTCATTTTCCGCAGAAATTCCAAACTGGGCCAAACAGGAGGTTAAAGGCACTGACTCTCCAAGTCGGGAGAGTGTTAGTAAAGCGTCTGGAATGTTGCACCCGAGTACCAGGGGACGAGAACTGAGACATATTGGAACACGTCTCCCGATCACATGGTTGATCATACTCTGGGCTCCGCATGCATGTTTTAGCTGAAGGAAGAATCCCTTAAACCTGGAGAGTTGAGACCCGTGGAATGGGTACCATGCAATATGACTTCAAAGGGTCTTCATTTGCTCACCGAACCTCTCCAATCCTATCACTGCTGCATTTAGGCCCCTGTACAGACGCTTGATTCTCTTTCAGGGAAATAGCAATCCATAGGTTTTAAGATACTTACTAGTCAGGTACGTTCTTAGGCATTTAATATGGGGTGTTGAGTCCATTTCGTTGAGCAAGGAGTAGCTCTTGTCTATTCAGTATCTGGCTTAAGGAACTTTATCTGTGCTCATTATAATCTCTGGTTTTATGCAACACCACAACTCACCTTTCCCCTTAAGCAAGCATAAGTTGGTTTTCTAAATTTGTGATCCTGTTCTATTTTGTAATTCAGTTCCTGTATAGCCAAGTTTACATTCCGTGTATTAGTGATATCTTATGATGTTTCTTTTTCTGTGTGACTTATTTCAGTTAGAATCATCATACCTGAATCCACTCATTATGCTGCTACGGGCCTGATGACATAGATTTCATTGCTGAGTGATATTGCATTGTACGTAAGTACCACAACTTCTTTATCCATTTTTCACTTTCTGCGATATTGAACTTGTACCATAAACGAGGTTCTTGTAAACAGAGCCGTCCCAAACTTTGGGGAGGCTGTGTCTTTTTGATTTTAATTTCCCTAAGCTATAGGACCATAAGTGGAAGTGCCCTAGGCTCTGTTGCTTTGTTTTTTCGATGTTTCAGGAAACACCATACACTTCTCCTGAGTGGCTGTTGGCAATTTTCATCCCGACCATCAGCATAACAAGGCTCCCAGTTCTCCATGGCCTGTCCTGCCTTTCTGGATTTTACACTTTTTTCAGATGGCCCTTTTGACCGGGGGGAAGTGAGACTTCATTGTAGTGCAGATTTCCTTTACAAGCTTGCTTGGTTGGCCAAAAAGGGCGTATGCGTTTTTTCCTGAATATATTCAGGAGAAAACGCATACGCCCTTTTTGGCCACGTGCATCATTGTCGACGTTCTGCCTCTTTTCCTATGCTTTAAATGCAATTTCAGTCTACCTCCTGAAATCGGTTTCCTGCAATTCTGCCTTGCTTTCAATGCCTCTTCATAGCCTTACCTCAATATATTTTTTGAAAATAGTTGGCCTTTATAACTCTGCAGGTTTTGAATTGCAGTGGCCCTTAGCTCCATTTTTCAGCTCTTATTTTTGTGATCTTGCCTCATAACCGCAGGATTCCTTCAGGCCCTATTGTTCTTCTGGGGCACCTTGCTGTGCCTTTGGTTTATTCTTCTTACTGATATGAAATTAGAGTGACATGTGCCCATTGAAACCGCTACAGCTAGTTTCTCACTGGTTCCCCCTATTCCCATTCATCCTCCACACTAACTGCAGACTGTGCGATACCAGAACTTAAAGGCATTGACTCTCCATGTGGGGATATTTTAGTAAAGCGGCTGGAATGTCGATCCGGAGCCCCAGGAGAGGAAAAATGAGGTGCGTTTTAGAAACCTTTCCCAATCATATGGTATACCAGTCGCTGGGTTTCCCAAGCATGGTTTAGCTGTAGGAAGATTCCCTTCAACCTGGAGTGTTGGGACCCTTGGAATGAGTAGCATGAAGTATTGCATTAAAGTTTTGGCAGTTGCTCACCAAAGCTCACCAATCCTCTCAGCCCCAAGTGTCCAGCCTTATGTCTTATCCAGCTGTGGGTTTATATGTGGTCAATCCAGGTTGCATCACAGCCCCTGAGCGAATTTTGTAAGAATTTTTCTCTCTTTCATTGTTTCTGCGTTTTGTTTTTAAAATTTATTTCTATAATGGGGTTTAGCTCATTTTCACTGCTGTGTTTGTGCCGCTCTGCACACACTTGATTCCCTTATGGAGATATATCAATACATGGGTTTTAAGATTCTTATTACTCAGATATATTTCTCTGTGGTGTATAGGGTGTGTTGAGGCCAGTTCATTGAGCAAGGTGTAGATCTTGTCTAATATCTATTTGGTTTATTGAACGGTATCTGTGCTAATTTCAAACTCTGGTTTTATGCATCACCCCACCTCTCCTTTCCCCTTAAGCTGAAATAAGTGTGTTTTCTAAATGTGAGACACTGTTCTGTTCTGTAATTCATTTCTTGTGCAGCCATATTTACCCTCCCTCTATAAGTGATATCTTATGATATGTTTCTTTTTCTGTTTGACTTATTTCAAGTAGTATTATCGGACCTAAACCCACTCTTTATCCTTCTACTAGCCTTATTACATTGATTTCATGGTGAAGAGATATTCCATTGTACATAAGTACCACATCTTCTTTATCCATTGTTCTCTTTCCTGGGATATTTAAGGTGTACTGAAGTTGAGGTTCTTGTAAACAGAGTAGCCCTAAACTGTGGTGTGCTTGTGTCTTGTTGATTTTTAGACTTCCCTAGATATACTCCCATGATTGGAAGTGTCCTATGCTCTGTAGCTCTGTTTTTTAGATGATTTAGGAACCACCATACACTTCTCCAGAGTGGCTCTCGGCAGTTCACACACTGCCCATCAGCGTATAAAGGCTCCCTGTTCTCCATGGCCTGTCCTGCATTTCTGGTTTTTACAATTTTTTAGGATGGCCCTTTTGACCAGTGGGTAATGAGACTTCTTTGTTGTGCACATTTGCATTGCTTGCTTGCTTCGTTGCCCATAAAGTGTGCATGCGTTTTTTCCTGGATATAATCAGGAAAAAACGCATACGCCCTTTTGGGCCAACAGCATCATTGTCGAAATTCTGTCGCTTTTCATGTGCTTTAAAGACGAGTCCAATCTATCTCTTGAAATCTGTTTCTTGCAATTCTGTCTTGCATTCAGATCCTCTTCTTTGCCTTACCTCAACATATTTTTGGACGTTAGTTTTCATTTATAACTCTGCAGGTTTGTGAATTGCAGTGACCCTGAGCTCCATTTTTTAAGTTGCTCTTTTGTGAGCTGGCCTCAAACCCGCAGGATTGCTTCAGGCCCTATTTTGGCTCGGGCGAGGCGGGCTGAGCCTTTTTTCAATTCTTATTCTTAATGGGAAATTAGAGTGATATGTGCCCGTCCAAACCCCTACAACTATTCTCTCATTGGTTCCCCCTCTTCCCATTCATCCTCCTCACAATTTGCAAAATGTTTGAAACAGAAGTTGAAATGTGCTGATTCTCCAAGTGGGGAGATTCTAAGTAACGTGGCTGGAATGGTGAACAGGAGCACCAGGAGAGGATAAATGAGCTGCATTTTAGACACATCTCCCGATCACATGGTGTACAGTCCTCTGGGTTTTCCATGCATGTTTTAGCTGTAGGAAGATCCCTTGAACCTGCAGATTTGGGACCCATTGAATGGGTACCAGGTAGTATTACTTTAAAGGGTGTGCATTTCCTCACCCAACCTCACATTTCTCTTAGTGCAAACAGTTTCCAGCCTTATGTCTCATCCTGCTGTGGGTCTAGATGTGTTCAATCCATGTTGCATCACCGGCCCTGAGGAAAAGTTGTAAGAGGTTTTCTCTGTCTCTCTGTCGTTTATTTTTTTCAATTTATTACTATATTGGTTACAGCTGATTTTCAAAGCTCTGTTTCTTGCTGCTGTACATCCACTTGATTCACGTACAGAGAGACATCAGTAAATTCTTTTTCAGATTCTTACCAGTCGTATATATTCTTTTCCGGTGACTTGAGTGTGCTGAGTGCAGTTCTTTTAGCTACCGTGTAGGCCTTGTTGATTATCAGTTTGGTATTTGGAATGGTATCTTTGCTAATTTCAACCTCCTGGATGATGCCTCACCCCTCCCCACCTTTCCCGTTTAGCAGCCTTATGCGTGTTTTCTACATATTTGACTATGTTTTTGTTTTGTAAGTTATTTCATGTGTAGCTATTTTGGATTCCACCTTTAAGTGATATCTTATGATATGTGTCTTTTTCTTTTTGAATTATGTCACTTAGAATGATCATACGTAACTCCTCTGGAGTTGTTACAACTGGCCATATTTCATTGATTTCCAGGCTGAGTAATATTCCACTCTACATAAGTACCACATCTCTATCCATGTTTTCCCTCCAGAGACATTTAAGTTATATCCTAGTCGAGGATCTTTTAAACAGAGAGGCGGTAAATATTGGGGTGCCTGTGTCCTCTCGATTTTTGTTTTTCCCAAGATATACGCCCATGCGTGCAAGTGCCCTATGCTCTGTAGCTCATTTTTTAGATGCTTTAGTAAACACAATACACTTCTCCAGAATGGCCGTTGGCAATATACATTTCCACTATAAGTCTCACAGGGCTCCCTCTTCTCCTTGCCCTGTCCTGCATTTCTGTTGTTTACGCTTTATGAGGATGGCTCTTCTGACTGATCTGAAGTGATATCTTTTGTAGTATTGATTTCCAGTGCCCACCTGTTTGGTTGGCTAAAAAAGTGTATGCCCTTTTCTTGAATATATACAGAAAAAAACGCATACACCCTTTTTGGCCAACTGCAATGTTGGCAATGTTCAGCCCCTTTTCTTGTGCTTAATGGTGAGTCCTTTCTACCTCCTCAAATCCCTTTCCTGCCATTCTCCCTTGCTTACAAGTCCTTTTCTCTGACTTTCCTCAAGACATTTTTCAGTGATAGATATTTTCAACTCTGCAGTTCATGAATTTTACTGCCCCTGAGTTCCATTGTTCAACTTGTGTTTATGGGAACTGGCCACAAAGCAGTGGGATTTCCTCAAGCCCTATACTGTTTCCATGGGCAACCCTAGCCTTTGGTCAATTCGTCTTCCTGATTGGAAATTAGAGTGACATGTGCCTGTCTGAACACCTAGGACTTGTCTCTCATTGTTCCTCATCCTTCCGCTTCATCCTCTGGACAAATTCCAAACTGTACGCAACAGGATGTTGACAGTGCTGCCATCTCCAAGTTGGGAGACTGTTAGTAAAGACGCTGGAGGGGCGAACCCGAGCACCAGGAGATGAGGAGATGAGATGCCTTTTCCAAACTCTTCCCGATCAGACGGTATACCATCCTCTGGGTGTGACAGACATGTTTTAGCAGTAGGAAGAGTCCCATTCATGTAAGGAGAACACCAGGGCTTTTTCAAAATCAGTGTCTCCCCGAAACCCAAACTGGGGAATTTTTTAAGCTACGGCTACACATATGTTCATTAAGGGCCTTGGGAAGTAGGCAGAGTCCAAACTTTAGATGATTGAAGTCTTCAGGGTCAGAAGCACTCACCACCAGCTTCCCTTAGGTTACACTTTAACTGTCATTGATAGATGATGTCAATAAAAATATCTATTCTTTTTCAGATTATTTCCCCTTATAGGTTATTGCAAAATGTTGAGTGTAGTTCCCTGTGCTATACAGTAGTTCCTTGTTGATGATCTATTTTATACATAGCAGTGTGTATGTGTTAATCCCAAACTGTTAGTTTATCCCTCCTCCCACCTTTCCCCTTTGGTAATAATAAATTATAAGATTTTATACTTCTCAGAAATGGGGGAGCTGAAAGAGAGGTATCATTTTCAATGGAAAAGCATTTAAAACAAGATTGAAGCTTTAACCAAGATTATTAGATGTACATCCTTGGAAAGAAATCACTTCGTTTCTCTAATATTGACCTGACAAATAAGACAAACCTTTTCACTGAACTTGCTTATAATAAAGTGATGGAAATAGCCAATGGAAGCGTTAGAAACATCTTATTTTACCCGAGCCTTATACACTGTTCTATGTTAACTACAGTTTGGCTCACACATCTGTTCATTGAGGTTACAATAGTCTCAATTTCTGTTACTGATCCTCCAGAGTGGACCCCAACAAGTGTCCCCCTGCGCAGTGTCATTGGGGCCAACAGATCGAGACTGAGTTTGGTTCACAAGCAAAGGAAACTTTATATTTTGATCAGAGAATGGAGAGGTGAGAGCATGCACTACCCCGTGGGCTGTGGGCTGGGCTGCTGTGTAGAGATCCTGTCAGAGTCAGTGGGAGGGAGGGGGCGGAGCTCTCGAGGGCCGGGTTGGCTGCAGCTCAGGCTCTATATCGCGGAGTCTGCACTGGGCCCCAGGAGCTGAGGTGTCGACCCAGCCATTCTGCACTAGGAAATCTGGTCTGAAGTGCCGGGTGTGGAACCTCTGCATGCGGGACCCTAGGAGCACATGAAATTAGACAAAGCACAAAGGATAAAAAAGGTTAGACTTGACTTTATTGCCCAGATTCTATTTTTATCTCCCAGGGATTTTTAATGGGCTTTGCTGGGGACAAACCCCTCCTCTGCCTTTTGTCCCGTTCCTCATTCTTGGAGTGCTGAGGGTGCAGACCCTTCTTCTGTAACTGCTGAGTGCTGAGTTGGGAGCCCTCATACCAAGGGGCGAGGGTCAGAGCTTCTCCCCAGCAGCCTCCAGGTGACGTTGATTGTCCCCAGGCCCCCTGCCTCCCTGCTCGTCCACCTGAGCACCAGCATTGGAAGCGTTATAGATTCTAATGACCTTTAAGGGTCCAGGAAAGAGATGTGCAGAGACGCTGTGGGGGCCGGTTTCACCCCGCCCCACATTTGTTCGGCCACCTTAGGCTGACCGTTTCTGCCAGCCTAGATGCTCTGACCAGTAGTCTGCGCTGTCTTCAATTAGGCCCCTGAATTAACGTACAAACAGCACCAGGTGTCAGAGCCCTGCCCGCTCAACTCCCAGACAGTCCAGGGTCAGTGGTGATCAAGGACCATGATGGCCACTGAGTCAACAGCCTTTTGAAGTAAACAGGAGTCCAGCCAGTCTTATTGGCCACCATCATCACGGTGTCTGTAGGCTTTTCTATGGTGACAGTGTGACATACGGTTCCCCCGCCAAGATTATTAGCTCCCCTCTGGGTGCAGTAAGTCCTGCAAGCAGTAGTCTACTCTTTTGGGACACACTCTTGTTGTTTTATGAGAGAAACTCCAGGTCAAGTGATGTTCACACGAGTCGTCATGGTGTCCTGTTGCCCCCGGTTATCTCTCTGGATGTTGGAGTTGGAGGGCCTCCTCACTCGAAGTTGGTGTGCCCACGGAGCAAACCCTGCAACTTCAGGGCATGGTTGGTGGTTAGGATCACCACGTGGGGTCCTTTTCCCTTAGGAGGGAGGTGGCCTTTTGGGCTGCTGATTTCCAGGTTTTTAGATACCGCCAGTATCTTGGCCAGATGCGGCAGTGGGCCAAGCCCCTTGGTGACCGTAGTTTATCCTACCTGGATGGCATTCTTGCATTGTTCCATTTCAAGTGGTCCCAGTTTTTGCACTAATTCTCCAATGGCGATTCACCTTTCACCAGGAATGTAAAGGTCAAAGGGTTTAGCTAAATTAGGGAGTTCCAGGGCAAGGGTCTGAATTGACTGCTCTTTCCATTCTTGAAAGGCCACTTCTGGATTCTATTCAAAAGGATCATCATCTTTTCCTTTCAGTGTTTCATATAATGGCCCAGCTAGTAGACTGCAGTTAGGGATCCAGAAGCAGCAAACCCTGGCCTCCCCAGGAACCCCTAAGCTGTCTTCTAGTTTTAGAAAGGAGTAAGGCCGAAAATGGTTTCTTCCCTTTCCTGGGATGGGCTTCTCCGACCTTCTGTGAGAATGAAGCCCAGGCAGGTCACCGCAGTCTGTGATATTTGAGCTTTTTCTTGGACAACTTCTATCCTTTATTGGCTTGGTAGTTCAGAGGCCTCCTTAGTAGGGCTGGCGATCAGAATGTCGTCTGCGTACTGAAGGAGGGTTTCCTTTTCCAGAGGTAGAACTTTTAGGTCTTTAGCTAAGGTTTCCCCAAAGATGGTGTGGGAATTTTTGCACCCTTGGGGCAAGACGGCCCGGAAGTATTGTTTTAGTTGTATGTTGAGTCCTGCCACTCACAAGCCAAAATTTCTTGTGACTCTGGGACTAATGGAATACAAAAGAAGGCATCATTGAAGACTAATACAGAATACCATGTCCTGGTGGTTGGTAGAATGACCAGCAGGGTGTAGGAATTAGGAGCAACTGGAGGTATATCCTCGGTGGCTTCACTGACTGTCCTGACATCCTTTACCAGGTCCCCAGCAGCCCATGGGGCTCTCGTGGTCAGACCAATCCCAGAATATGGAGCTCACCTGGGCAGGTACCCCACCCCCACCCCAGCCCACGGGGCTCTCGTGGTCAGGCCCCTCCCAGGATACAGAGCTACCCTTGCAGGTACCGTGGCAGGGCTGGGCACACAGGAACCGTGCACATAGCCCTCATTGCAGAGCACCCCCAGCTCACCTGTCGCTCAGAGCTGACACAGAGCACCTCAGAGCAGGACTTGAACTAACAAACAGCAGCTGCGACAGGTCTGTGACCCTGGGCATCACTCTGTGCGGCCTCCCTCCACCTGGTCTTCCAGAGACTTCCACTGCACCCGGGGCACCAGGCCTCTGTCTCCAACCACCACCCACCCCTCCTCTCCCTGACTCCTGGGTTCCTCTCATTAGGAGAGGGTTTTCTTGAAGTTGTCTCCCACTCATGGGCCAGATAAAATGATTAGAAAACAAGCCAAAGCTGCAGCCCCTTGTCTATCCTGACTCTCAGGAGCCCACACCTGTTCCTTGGACCTGGCCGGTTCAGCAAGTTCCATTTTCTGCAACTGTGAGCCCCTGAGGGGTGATGATTGGCTGAGCTGGGCAGCCTTACCGTGCCGGCCAGCCCTCCCCAGGTGTGCCTGGGTTGAGATCAATATAAATACCACTCCAGGCAGCAAGAGCCCCTGCAGCCATGCCTGATGCCATTTTCTCTGCCCTGTCAGCAGTCTCGGGGCTGGGCTGGTGGGAGGGAGTGAGAGGCCACGGCTTTGTGGGTGGCCCAGTGTGAGTGGGGCTCTGCTGGACTTTCTGCAGCAGGTGCCAGGCTGCCACCTGCTAAAGAAGAGGATGTGTCACCCATACCTGCTGCTGGAATTTCTCCCTGGGCAGAGGTGAGGAAGGAAAAAAGCAGTGGGGGCAGGGACAGGACGGGTATCTCAGGCAGGGAAATGGAAATCTTCCAGAAGAGCACCCAGGGCCAGGACCATCCTGGCTGGCCTGCAGGCACCAAGTCGGCCGGCATGCTGTCACTCGTGTGGCTCTATGGCCCTTCCTCTAGGCTTTCAAGTCCTTGTATATATTCAGGTGTTTTACCTGGGACGGGTGGGAATAGTTCAGCAGCAACTGGCCTGGGGCTCAGCTCACGTTTACTCACAGATGCCTCGGCACGGTGCCCCAGCTTTGCAATGAGGACGCTTGTTGCGTGGGGGCTGCTGGCTGACTGGGAGACGATTCCCCACCACTGACCAACTTCAGAATTGTTTACAACTGGAGCAAGTGCCCTGATACGGTTTTCCTCTGTGGAACTGGTGGGTTCTGTGTTTTTTTTCTCTTTTTCGTTTTTGGTTCAAGGTAGATTTTATTCCTCTTTTTTGTATTTACAGATATAAGCATGGAAATAATTTATTCATATAAATACATGTATGTGAAGGGAATAATTGTTTTTTCTGTTTTATTTTTAAATTTTATTTCTTTTCAATTTTGAATTTTATTTTATATTTTTATACAGCAGGTTCTTATTGGTTATCTATTTTATACATATAAATGTATACATGCCAATCCCAGTCTCTCAACTCCTCCCACCACCATCCCCCCAACAGCTTTCCCCCCTTGTTGTCCATACATTTGTTGTCTACATCTGTTGCTCTATTTATGCCTTGCAAAATGGTTAATCTGTACGGTTTTTCTAGGTTCCACATATATGCATGAATATACAAGATTTGTTTTTCTCTTTCTGACTTACTTCACTCTGTATGACAGTCTCTAGATCCATCGACGTCTCTACAAATGACCCAATTTCATTCCTTTTCATGGCTTAGTAATATTCCATTTTATATACGTACCACAGCTTTATGCATTCGTCTGTCTGTGGGCATTTAGGTTGCTTCCATTACCTCGATATTGTAAATAGTGATGCAATGAACATTGCGGTGAATGTCTCTTTTTGATTTATGGTTTTGTCTGGGTATATGTCCAGTACTGGGATTGCTGTATCATATGGTAATTCTATTGTTAGTTTCTTAAGAAACTCCATATTGTTCTCCATAGTGAATGTAACAATTTATATTCCCAACAATAGTGGAAGAGGGTTCCTTTTCTCCACACCCTTTCCAGCATTTATTGTTTGTAGATTTTCAGATGATGCCCATTCTAACAGGTGTGAGGTGATACCTCATTGTTGAGTCCATTTTGTTGAGCAAAGGGTAGGTCTTGTCTATTACACATTTGGCTTATGGAACAGTATCTGTGCTAATGTCAAACTCTGGTTTTATGCAGCACCCCAAATCACCTTCCCCCTTAAAAAAGCATAAGTTGCTTTTCTAAACTTGAGACCCTGTTCTGTTTTATAATTCAGTTCATGTGTAGCCAAGTTCACATTCCGTGTATTAGTGATATCTTATGATGTTTCATTTTCTGTGTGACTTATTTCAGTTAGAATCATCATACCTGAATCCACTCATTATGCTGCTACGGGCCTGATGACATAGATTTCATTGCTGAGTGATATTGCATTGTACGTAAGTACCACAACTTCTTTATCCATATTTCACTTTCTGCGCTATTGAACTTGTACCGTAAATGAGGTTCTTGTAAACAGAGCCATCCCAAACTTTGGGGTGGCTGTGTCTTTTTGATTTTACTTTCCCTAAGCTACAGCACCATAAGTGGAAGTGCCCTAGGCTCACTTGCGTTGTTTTTTAGATGTTTCAGAAAACACCATACACTTCTCCCGAGTGGCTGTTGGCAATTTACATCCCGCCCATCAGCATAACAAGGCTCCCAGTTCTCCATGGCCTGTCCTGCCTTTCTGGATTTTACACTTTTTTCAGATGGCCCTTTTGACCGGGAGGAAGTGAGACTTCATTGTAGTGCAGATTTCCTTTGCAAGCTTGCTTGGTTGGCCAAAAAGTGCGTATGCGTTTTTTCCTGAATATATGCAGGAAAAAACGCATACGCCCTTTTTGGCCAAGTGCATCATTGTCCACATTCTGCCTCTTTTCCTATATTTTAAATGCAATTCCAGTCTACCTCCTGAAATCGGATTCCTGCAATTCTGCCCCGCTTTCAAGTCTTCTTGTCAGCCTTACTTCAGTATATTTTTGGACGATAGGTGTCATTTATAACTCTGCAGGTTTGTGAATTACAGTGCCCCTGAGCTCCTTACTTCTACTCGCTTTCTTGTGAGCTGGCCACAACCCCGCAGGATTGCTTCAGGCCTTAATCTCGTTCCGGCCGGGACGCTGAGCTTTTGGTTAATTCCTATTCCTGGTGCGAAATGAGAGTTAAATTTGCCCGTCCAGACACGTCCAGCTAGTCTCTCATTGTTTCTCCCTATTCCTGTTCATTTTCCGCAGAAATTCCAAACTGGGCCAAACAGGAGGTTAAAGGCACTGACTCTCCAAGTCGGGAGAGTGTTAGTAAAGCGTCTGGAATGTTGCACCCGAGTACCAGGGGACGAGAACTGAGACATATTGGAACACGTCTCCCGATCACATGGTTGATCATACTCTGGGCTCCGCATGCATGTTTTAGCTGAAGGAAGAATCCCTTAAACCTGGAGAGTTGAGACCCGTGGAATGGGTACCATGCAATATGACTTCAAAGGGTCTTCATTTGCTCACCGAACCTCTCCAATCCTATCACTGCTGCATTTAGGCCCCTGTACAGACGCTTGATTCTCTTTCAGGGAAATAGCAATCCATAGGTTTTAAGATACTTACTAGTCAGGTACGTTCTTAGGCATTTAATATGGGGTGTTGAGTCCATTTCGTTGAGCAAGGAGTAGCTCTTGTCTATTCAGTATCTGGCTTAAGGAACTTTATCTGTGCTCATTATAATCTCTGGTTTTATGCAACACCACAACTCACCTTTCCCCTTAAGCAAGCATAAGTTGGTTTTCTAAATTTGTGATCCTGTTCTATTTTGTAATTCAGTTCCTGTATAGCCAAGTTTACATTCCGTGTATTAGTGATATCTTATGATGTTTCTTTTTCTGTGTGACTTATTTCAGTTAGAATCATCATACCTGAATCCACTCATTATGCTGCTACGGGCCTGATGACATAGATTTCATTGCTGAGTGATATTGCATTGTACGTAAGTACCACAACTTCTTTATCCATTTTTCACTTTCTGTGATATTGAACTTGTACCATAAACGAGGTTCTTGTAAACAGAGCCGTCCCAAACTTTGGGGAGGCTGTGTCTTTTTGATTTTAATTTCCCTAAGCTATAGGACCATAAGTGGAAGTGCCCTAGGCTCTGTTGCTTTGTTTTTTCGATGTTTCAGGAAACACCATACACTTCTCCTGAGTGGCTGTTGGCAATTTTCATCCCGACCATCAGCATAACAAGGCTCCCAGTTCTCCATGGCCTGTCCTGCCTTTCTGGATTTTACACTTTTTTCAGATGGCCCTTTTGACCGGGGGGAAGTGAGACTTCATTGTAGTGCAGATTTCCTTTACAAGCTTGCTTGGTTGGCCAAAAAGGGCGTATGCGTTTTTTCCTGAATATATTCAGGAGAAAACGCATACGCCCTTTTTGGCCACGTGCATCATTGTCGACGTTCTGCCTCTTTTCCTATGCTTTAAATGCAATTTCAGTCTACCTCCTGAAATCGGTTTCCTGCAATTCTGCCTTGCTTTCAATGCCTCTTCATAGCCTTACCTCAATATATTTTTTGAAAATAGTTGGCCTTTATAACTCTGCAGGTTTTGAATTGCAGTGGCCCTTAGCTCCATTTTTCAGCTCTTATTTTTGTGATCTTGCCTCATAACCGCAGGATTCCTTCAGGCCCTATTGTTCTTCTGGGGCACCTTGCTGTGCCTTTGGTTTATTCTTCTTACTGATATGAAATTAGAGTGACATGTGCCCATTGAAACCGCTACAGCTAGTTTCTCACTGGTTCCCCCTATTCCCATTCATCCTCCACACTAACTGCAGACTGTGCGATACCAGAACTTAAAGGCATTGACTCTCCATGTGGGGATATTTTAGTAAAGCGGCTGGAATGTCGATCCGGAGCCCCAGGAGAGGAAAAATGAGGTGCGTTTTAGAAACCTTTCCCAATCATATGGTATACCAGTCGCTGGGTTTCCCAAGCATGGTTTAGCTGTAGGAAGATTCCCTTCAACCTGGAGTGTTGGGACCCTTGGAATGAGTAGCATGAAGTATTGCATTAAAGTTTTGGCAGTTGCTCACCAAAGCTCACCAATCCTCTCAGCCCCAAGTGTCCAGCCTTATGTCTTATCCAGCTGTGGGTTTATATGTGGTCAATCCAGGTTGCATCACAGCCCCTGAGCGAATTTTGTAAGAATTTTTCTCTCTTTCATTGTTTCTGCGTTTTGTTTTTAAAATTTATTTCTATAATGGGGTTTAGCTCATTTTCACTGCTGTGTTTGTGCCGCTCTGCACACACTTGATTCCCTTATGGAGATATATCAATACATGGGTTTTAAGATTCTTATTACTCAGATATATTTCTCTGTGGTGTATAGGGTGTGTTGAGGCCAGTTCATTGAGCAAGGTGTAGATCTTGTCTAATATCTATTTGGTTTATTGAACGGTATCTGTGCTAATTTCAAACTCTGGTTTTATGCATCACCCCACCTCTCCTTTCCCCTTAAGCTGAAATAAGTGTGTTTTCTAAATGTGAGACACTGTTCTGTTCTGTAATTCATTTCTTGTGCAGCCATATTTACCCTCCCTCTATAAGTGATATCTTATGATATGTTTCTTTTTCTGTTTGACTTATTTCAAGTAGTATTATCGGACCTAAACCCACTCTTTATCCTTCTACTAGCCTTATTACATTGATTTCATGGTGAAGAGATATTCCATTGTACATAAGTACCACATCTTCTTTATCCATTGTTCTCTTTCCTGGGATATTTAAGGTGTACTGAAGTTGAGGTTCTTGTAAACAGAGTAGCCCTAAACTGTGGTGTGCTTGTGTCTTGTTGATTTTTAGACTTCCCTAGATATACTCCCATGATTGGAAGTGTCCTATGCTCTGTAGCTCTGTTTTTTAGATGATTTAGGAACCACCATACACTTCTCCAGAGTGGCTCTCGGCAGTTCACACACTGCCCATCAGCGTATAAAGGCTCCCTGTTCTCCATGGCCTGTCCTGCATTTCTGGTTTTTACAATTTTTTAGGATGGCCCTTTTGACCAGTGGGTAATGAGACTTCTTTGTTGTGCACATTTGCATTGCTTGCTTGCTTCGTTGCCCATAAAGTGTGCATGCGTTTTTTCCTGGATATAATCAGGAAAAAACGCATACGCCCTTTTGGGCCAACAGCATCATTGTCGAAATTCTGTCGCTTTTCATGTGCTTTAAAGACGAGTCCAATCTATCTCTTGAAATCTGTTTCTTGCAATTCTGTCTTGCATTCAGATCCTCTTCTTTGCCTTACCTCAACATATTTTTGGACGTTAGTTTTCATTTATAACTCTGCAGGTTTGTGAATTGCAGTGACCCTGAGCTCCATTTTTTAAGTTGCTCTTTTGTGAGCTGGCCTCAAACCCGCAGGATTGCTTCAGGCCCTATTTTGGCTCGGGCGAGGCGGGCTGAGCCTTTTTTCAATTCTTATTCTTAATGGGAAATTAGAGTGATATGTGCCCGTCCAAACCCCTACAACTATTCTCTCATTGGTTCCCCCTCTTCCCGTTCATCCTCCTCACAATTTGCAAAATGTTTGAAACAGAAGTTGAAATGTGCTGATTCTCCAAGTGGGGAGATTCTAAGTAACGTGGCTGGAATGGTGAACAGGAGCACCAGGAGAGGATAAATGAGCTGCATTTTAGACACATCTCCCGATCACATGGTGTACAGTCCTCTGGGTTTTCCATGCATGTTTTAGCTGTAGGAAGATCCCTTGAACCTGCAGATTTGGGACCCATTGAATGGGTACCAGGTAGTATTACTTTAAAGGGTGTGCATTTCCTCACCCAACCTCACATTTCTCTTAGTGCAAACAGTTTCCAGCCTTATGTCTCATCCTGCTGTGGGTCTAGATGTGTTCAATCCATGTTGCATCACCGGCCCTGAGGAAAAGTTGTAAGAGGTTTTCTCTGTCTCTCTGTCGTTTATTTTTTTCAATTTATTACTATATTGGTTACAGCTGATTTTCAAAGCTCTGTTTCTTGCTGCTGTACATCCACTTGATTCACGTACAGAGAGACATCAGTAAATTCTTTTTCAGATTCTTACCAGTCGTATATATTCTTTTCCGGTGACTTGAGTGTGCTGAGTGCAGTTCTTTTAGCTACCGTGTAGGCCTTGTTGATTATCAGTTTGGTATTTGGAATGGTATCTTTGCTAATTTCAACCTCCTGGATGATGCCTCACCCCTCCCCACCTTTCCCGTTTAGCAGCCTTATGCGTGTTTTCTACATATTTGACTATGTTTTTGTTTTGTAAGTTATTTCATGTGTAGCTATTTTGGATTCCACCTTTAAGTGATATCTTATGATATGTGTCTTTTTCTTTTTGAATTATGTCACTTAGAATGATCATACGTAACTCCTCTGGAGTTGTTACAACTGGCCATATTTCATTGATTTCCAGGCTGAGTAATATTCCACTCTACATAAGTACCACATCTCTATCCATGTTTTCCCTCCAGAGACATTTAAGTTATATCCTAGTCGAGGATCTTTTAAACAGAGAGGCGGTAAATATTGGGGTGCCTGTGTCCTCTCGATTTTTGTTTTTCCCAAGATATACGCCCATGCGTGCAAGTGCCCTATGCTCTGTAGCTCATTTTTTAGATGCTTTAGTAAACACAATACACTTCTCCAGAATGGCCGTTGGCAATATACATTTCCACTATAAGTCTCACAGGGCTCCCTCTTCTCCTTGCCCTGTCCTGCATTTCTGTTGTTTACGCTTTATGAGGATGGCTCTTCTGACTGATCTGAAGTGATATCTTTTGTAGTATTGATTTCCAGTGCCCACCTGTTTGGTTGGCTAAAAAAGTGTATGCCCTTTTCTTGAATATATACAGAAAAAAACGCATACACCCTTTTTGGCCAACTGCAATGTTGGCAATGTTCAGCCCCTTTTCTTGTGCTTAATGGTGAGTCCTTTCTACCTCCTCAAATCCCTTTCCTGCCATTCTCCCTTGCTTACAAGTCCTTTTCTCTGACTTTCCTCAAGACATTTTTCAGTGATAGATATTTTCAACTCTGCAGTTCATGAATTTTACTGCCCCTGAGTTCCATTGTTCAACTTGTGTTTATGGGAACTGGCCACAAAGCAGTGGGATTTCCTCAAGCCCTATACTGTTTCCATGGGCAACCCTAGCCTTTGGTCAATTCGTCTTCCTGATTGGAAATTAGAGTGACATGTGCCTGTCTGAACACCTAGGACTTGTCTCTCATTGTTCCTCATCCTTCCGCTTCATCCTCTGGACAAATTCCAAACTGTACGCAACAGGATGTTGACAGTGCTGCCATCTCCAAGTTGGGAGACTGTTAGTAAAGACGCTGGAGGGGCGAACCCGAGCACCAGGAGATGAGGAGATGAGATGCCTTTTCCAAACTCTTCCCGATCAGACGGTATACCATCCTCTGGGTGTGACAGACATGTTTTAGCAGTAGGAAGAGTCCCATTCATGTAAGGAGAACACCAGGGCTTTTTCAAAATCAGTGTCTCCCCGAAACCCAAACTGGGGAATTTTTTAAGCTACGGCTACACATATGTTCATTAAGGGCCTTGGGAAGTAGGCAGAGTCCAAACTTTAGATGATTGAAGTCTTCAGGGTCAGAAGCACTCACCACCAGCTTCCCTTAGGTTACACTTTAACTGTCATTGATAGATGATGTCAATAAAAATATCTATTCTTTTTCAGATTATTTCCCCTTATAGGTTATTGCAAAATGTTGAGTGTAGTTCCCTGTGCTATACAGTAGTTCCTTGTTGATGATCTATTTTATACATAGCAGTGTGTATGTGTTAATCCCAAACTGTTAGTTTATCCCTCCTCCCACCTTTCCCCTTTGGTAATAATAAATTATAAGATTTTATACTTCTCAGAAATGGGGGAGCTGAAAGAGAGGTATCATTTTCAATGGAAAAGCATTTAAAACAAGATTGAAGCTTTAACCAAGATTATTAGATGTACATCCTTGGAAAGAAATCACTTCGTTTCTCTAATATTGACCTGACAAATAAGACAAACCTTTTCACTGAACTTGCTTATAATAAAGTGATGGAAATAGCCAATGGAAGCGTTAGAAACATCTTATTTTACCCGAGCCTTATACACTGTTCTATGTTAACTACAGTTTGGCTCACACATCTGTTCATTGAGGTTACAATAGTCTCAATTTCTGTTACTGATCCTCCAGAGTGGACCCCAACAAGTGTCCCCCTGCGCAGTGTCATTGGGGCCAACAGATCGAGACTGAGTTTGGTTCACAAGCAAAGGAAACTTTATATTTTGATCAGAGAATGGAGAGGTGAGAGCATGCACTACCCCGTGGGCTGTGGGCTGGGCTGCTGTGTAGAGATCCTGTCAGAGTCAGTGGGAGGGAGGGGGCGGAGCTCTCGAGGGCCGGGTTGGCTGCAGCTCAGGCTCTATATCGCGGAGTCTGCACTGGGCCCCAGGAGCTGAGGTGTCGACCCAGCCATTCTGCACTAGGAAATCTGGTCTGAAGTGCCGGGTGTGGAACCTCTGCATGCGGGACCCTAGGAGCACATGAAATTAGACAAAGCACAAAGGATAAAAAAGGTTAGACTTGACTTTATTGCCCAGATTCTATTTTTATCTCCCAGGGATTTTTAATGGGCTTTGCTGGGGACAAACCCCTCCTCTGCCTTTTGTCCCGTTCCTCATTCTTGGAGTGCTGAGGGTGCAGACCCTTCTTCTGTAACTGCTGAGTGCTGAGTTGGGAGCCCTCATACCAAGGGGCGAGGGTCAGAGCTTCTCCCCAGCAGCCTCCAGGTGACGTTGATTGTCCCCAGGCCCCCTGCCTCCCTGCTCGTCCACCTGAGCACCAGCATTGGAAGCGTTATAGATTCTAATGACCTTTAAGGGTCCAGGAAAGAGATGTGCAGAGACGCTGTGGGGGCCGGTTTCACCCCGCCCCACATTTGTTCGGCCACCTTAGGCTGACCGTTTCTGCCAGCCTAGATGCTCTGACCAGTAGTCTGCGCTGTCTTCAATTAGGCCCCTGAATTAACGTACAAACAGCACCAGGTGTCAGAGCCCTGCCCGCTCAACTCCCAGACAGTCCAGGGTCAGTGGTGATCAAGGACCATGATGGCCACTGAGTCAACAGCCTTTTGAAGTAAACAGGAGTCCAGCCAGTCTTATTGGCCACCATCATCACGGTGTCTGTAGGCTTTTCTATGGTGACAGTGTGACATACGGTTCCCCCGCCAAGATTATTAGCTCCCCTCTGGGTGCAGTAAGTCCTGCAAGCAGTAGTCTACTCTTTTGGGACACACTCTTGTTGTTTTATGAGAGAAACTCCAGGTCAAGTGATGTTCACACGAGTCGTCATGGTGTCCTGTTGCCCCCGGTTATCTCTCTGGATGTTGGAGTTGGAGGGCCTCCTCACTCGAAGTTGGTGTGCCCACGGAGCAAACCCTGCAACTTCAGGGCATGGTTGGTGGTTAGGATCACCACGTGGGGTCCTTTTCCCTTAGGAGGGAGGTGGCCTTTTGGGCTGCTGATTTCCAGGTTTTTAGATACCGCCAGTATCTTGGCCAGATGCGGCAGTGGGCCAAGCCCCTTGGTGACCGTAGTTTATCCTACCTGGATGGCATTCTTGCATTGTTCCATTTCAAGTGGTCCCAGTTTTTGCACTAATTCTCCAATGGCGATTCACCTTTCACCAGGAATGTAAAGGTCAAAGGGTTTAGCTAAATTAGGGAGTTCCAGGGCAAGGGTCTGAATTGACTGCTCTTTCCATTCTTGAAAGGCCACTTCTGGATTCTATTCAAAAGGATCATCATCTTTTCCTTTCAGTGTTTCATATAATGGCCCAGCTAGTAGACTGCAGTTAGGGATCCAGAAGCAGCAAACCCTGGCCTCCCCAGGAACCCCTAAGCTGTCTTCTAGTTTTAGAAAGGAGTAAGGCCGAAAATGGTTTCTTCCCTTTCCTGGGATGGGCTTCTCCGACCTTCTGTGAGAATGAAGCCCAGGCAGGTCACCGCAGTCTGTGATATTTGAGCTTTTTCTTGGACAACTTCTATCCTTTATTGGCTTGGTAGTTCAGAGGCCTCCTTAGTAGGGCTGGCGATCAGAATGTCGTCTGCGTACTGAAGGAGGGTTTCCTTTTCCAGAGGTAGAACTTTTAGGTCTTTAGCTAAGGTTTCCCCAAAGATGGTGTGGGAATTTTTGCACCCTTGGGGCAAGACAGCCCGGAAGTATTGTTTTAGTTGTATGTTGAGTCCTGCCACTCACAAGCCAAAATTTCTTGTGACTCTGGGACTAATGGAATACAAAAGAAGGCATCATTGAAGACTAATACAGAATACCATGTCCTGGTGGTTGGTAGAATGACCAGCAGGGTGTAGGAATTAGGAGCAACTGGAGGTATATCCTCGGTGGCTTCACTGACTGTCCTGACATCTTTTACCAGGTCCCCAGCAGCCCATGGGGCTCTCGTGGTCAGACCAATCCCAGAATATGGAGCTCACCTGGGCAGGTACCCCACCCCCACCCCAGCCCACGGGGCTCTCGTGGTCAGGCCCCTCCCAGGATACAGAGCTACCCTTGCAGGTACCGTGGCAGGGCTGGGCACACAGGAACCGTGCACATAGCCCTCATTGCAGAGCACCCCCAGCTCACCTGTCGCTCAGAGCTGACACAGAGCACCTCAGAGCAGGACTTGAACTAACAAACAGCAGCTGCGACAGGTCTGTGACCCTGGGCATCACTCTGTGCGGCCTCCCTCCACCTGGTCTTCCAGAGACTTCCACTGCACCCGGGGCACCAGGCCTCTGTCTCCAACCACCACCCACCCCTCCTCTCCCTGACTCCTGGGTTCCTCTCATTAGGAGAGGGTTTTCTTGAAGTTGTCTCCCACTCATGGGCCAGATAAAATGATTAGAAAACAAGCCAAAGCTGCAGCCCCTTGTCTATCCTGACTCTCAGGAGCCCACACCTGTTCCTTGGACCTGGCCGGTTCAGCAATTTCCATTTTCTGCAACTGTGAGCCCCTGAGGGGTGATGATTGGCTGAGCTGGGCAGCCTAACCGTGCTGGCCAGCCCTCCCCAGGTGTGCCTGGGTTGAGATCAATATAAATACCACTCCAGGGAGCAAGAGCCCCTGCAGCCATGCCTGACGCCATTTTCTCTGCCCTGTCAGCAGTCTCGGGGCTGGGCTGGTGGGAGGGAGTGAGAGGCCACGGCTTTGTGGGTGGCCCAGTGTGAGTGGGGCTCTGCTGGACTTTCTGCAGCAGTTGCCAGGCTGCCACCTGCTAAAGAAGAGGATGTGTCACCCATACCTGCTGCTGGAATTTCTCCCTGGGCAGAGGTGAGGAAGGAAAAAAGCAGTGGGGGCAGGGACAGGACGGGTATCTCAGGCAGGGAAATGGAAATCTTCCAGAAGAGCACCCAGGGCCAGGACCATCCTGGCTGGCCTGCAGGCACCAAGTCGGCCGGCATGCTGTCACTCGTGTGGCTCTATGGCCCTTCCTCTAGGCTTTCAAGTCCTTGTATATATTCAGGTGTTTTACCTGGCACGGGTGGGAATAGTTCAGCAGCAACTGGCCTGGGGCTCAGCTCACGTTTACTCACAGATGCCTCGGCACGGTGCCCCAGCTTTGCAATGAGGACGCTTGTTGCGTGGGGGCTGCTGGCTGAATGGGAGATGATTCCCCACCACTGACCAACTTCAGAATTGTTTACAACTGGAGCAAGTGCCCTGATACGGTTTTCCTCTGTGGAACTGGAGGGTTCTGTGTTTTTTTTCTCTTTTTCGTTTTTGGTTCAAGGTAGATTTTATTCCTCTTTTTTGTATTTACAGATATAAGCATGGAAATAATGTATTCATATAAATACATGTATGTGAAGGGAATAATTGTTTTTTCTGTTTTATTTTTTAAATTTTATTTCTTTTCAATTTTGAATTTTATTTTATATTTTTATACAGCAGGTTCTTATTGGTTATCTATTTTATACATATAAATGTATACATGCCAATCCCAGTCTCTCAACTCCTCCCACCACCACCCCCCCAACAGCTTTCCCCCCTTGTTGTCCATACATTTGTTGTCTACATCTGTTGCTCTATTTATGCCTTGCAAAATGGTTAATCTGTACGGTTTTTCTAGGTTCCACATACATGCATGAATATACAAGATTTGTTTTTCTCTTTCTGACTTACTTCACTCTGTATGACAGTCTCTAGATCCATCGACGTCTCTACAAATGACCCAATTTCATTCCTTTTCATGGCTTAGTAATATTCCATTTTATATATGTACCACAGCTTTATGCATTCGTCTGTCTGTGGGCATTTAGGTTGCTTCCATTACCTCGATATTGTAAATAGTGATGCAATGAACATTGCGGTGAATGTCTCTTTTTGATTTATGGTTTTGTCTGGGTATATGTCCAGTACTGGGATTGCTGTATCATATGGTAATTCTATTGTTAGTTTCTTAAGAAACTCCATATTGTTCTCCATAGTGAATGTAACAATTTATATTCCCAACAATAGTGGAAGAGGGTTCCTTTTCTCCACACCCTTTCCAGCATTTATTGTTTGTAGATTTTCTGATGATGCCCATTCTATCAGGTGTGAGGTGATACCTCATTGTTGAGTCCATTTTGTTGAGCAAGGGGTAGGTCTTGTCTATTACACATTTGGCTTATGGAACAGTATCTGTGCTAATGTCAAACTCTGGTTTTATGCAGCACCCCAACTCACCTTCCCCCTTAAACAAGCATAAGTTGGTTTGCTAAACTTGAGACCCTGTTCTGTTTTGTAATTCAGTTCATGTGTAGCCAAGTTCACATTCCGTGTATTAGTGATATCTTATGATGTTTCTTTTTCTGTGTGACTTATTTCAGTTAGAATCATCATACCCGAATCCACTCATTATGCTGCTACGGGCCTGATGACATAGATTTCATTGCTGAGTGATATTGCATTGTACATAAGTACCACAACTTCTTTATCCATTTTTTTACTTTCTACGATATTGAACTTGTACCGTAAACAAGGTTCTTGTAAAAAGAGCTGTCCTAAACATTGGGGTGGCTGTGTCTTTTTGAATTTACTTTTCCTAAGCTACAGCACCATAAGTGGAAGTGCCCTAGGCTCTCTTGCGTTGTTTTTTAGATGTTTCAGAAAACACCATACACTTCTCCCGAGTGGCTGTTGGCAATTTACATCCCGCCCATCAGCATAACAAGGCTCCCAGTTCTCCATGACCTGTCCTGCCTTTCTGGATTTTACACTTTTTTCAGATGGCCCTTTTGACCTTGGGGAAGTGAGACTTCATTGTAGTGCAGATTTCCTTTGCAAGCTTGCTTGGTTGGCCAAAAAGGGCGTATGCGTTTTTTCCTGAATATATTCAGGAAAAAACGCATACGCCCTTTTTGGACAAGTGCATCATTGTGGAAGTTCTGCCTCTTTTCCTATACTTTAAATGCAATTCCAGTCTACCTCCTGAAATCGGATTCCTGCAATTCTGCCCGGCTTTCAAGTCTTCCTGGCAGCCTTACTTCAGTATATTTTTGGACGATAGCTGTCATTTATAACTCTGCAGGTTTGTGAATTACAGTGCCCCTGAGCTCCTTACTTCAACTCGCTTTCTTGTGAGCTGGCCGCAACACTGCAGGATTGCTTCAGGCCCTAATCTCGTTCCGGCCGGGACGCTGAGCTTTTGGTTAATTCCTATTCCTGGTGCAAAATGAGAGTTAAATTTTCTCGTCCAGACACGTCCAGCTAGTCTCTGATTGTTTCTCCCTATTCCTGTACATCTTCCGGAGATATTCCAAACTGGGCCAAACAGGAGGTTAAAGGCACTGACTTTCCAAGTCAGGAGAGTGTTAGTAAAGCGTCTGGAATGTTGCACCCGAGTACCAGAGGACGAGAACTGAGACATATTGGAACACGTCTCCTGATCACACGGTTGATCATACTCTGGGTTCCACATGCATGTTTTAGCTGAAGGAAGAATCCCTTAAACCTGGAGATTTGAGACCCATGGAATGGTACCATGCAATATGATTTCAAAGGGTCTTCATTTGCTCAACGGACTTCTCCAATCCTATCACTGCTGCGTTTATGCCCCTGTAAAGACGCTTGATTCTCTTTCAGAGACATAGCAATCCATAGGTTTTAAGATACTTACTAGTCAGGTACGTTCTTAGGCGTTTAATATGGGGTGTTGAGTCCATTTCGTTGAACAAGGAGTAGTTCTTGTCTATTCCATATTTGGCTTAAGGAACTTTATCTGTGCTCATTTCAATCTCTGGTTTTAGGCAGCACCCCAACTCACCTTTCCCCTTAAGCAAGCATAAGTTGGTTTTCTAAATTTGAGACCCTGTTCTGTTTTGTAATCCAGTTCCTGTGTAGCCAAGTTTACATCTCGTGTATTAGTGATATCTTATGATGTTTCTTTTTCTGTGTGACTTATTTCAGTTAGAATCATCATACCTGAATCCACTCATTATGCTGCTACGGGCCTGATGACATAGATTTCATTGCTGAGTGATATTGCATTGTACGTAAGTACCACAACTTCTTTATCCATTTTTCACTTTCTGCGATATTGAACTTGTACCGTAAACGAGGTTCTTGTAAACAGAGCCGTCCCAAACTTTGGGGTGGCTGTGTCTTTTTGATTTTAATTTCCCTAAGCTATAGGACCATAAGTGGAAGTGCCCTAGGCTCTGTTGCTTTGTTTTTTAGATGTTTCAGGAAACACCATACACCTCTCACGAGTGGCTCTTGGCAATTTACATCCCGCCCATCAGCATAACAAGGCTCCCAGTTCTCCATGGCCTGTCCTGCCTTTCTGGATTTTACACTTTTTTCAGATGGCCCTTTTGACCGGGGGGAAGTGAGACTTCATTGTAGTGCAGATTTCCTTTGCAAGCTTGCTTGGTTGGCCAAAAAGGGCGTATGCGTTTTTTCCTGAATATATTCAGGAAAAAACGCATACGCCCTTTTTGGCCAAGTGCATCATTGTGGACGTTCTGCCTCTTTTCCTATGCTTTAAATGCAATTCCAGTCTACCTCCTGAAATCGGTTTCCTGCAATTCTGCCCCGCTTTCAAGTCCTCTTGGCAGCCTTACTTCAGTATATTTTTGGACGATAGCTGTCATTTATAACTCTGCAGGTTTGTGAATTACAGTGCCCCTGAGCTCCTTTCCTCAACTAGCTTTCTTGTGAGCTGGCCGCAACACCGCAGGATTGCTTCAGGCCCTAAACTGGTTCCGGCACGGCACGCTGAGCCTTTGGTTAATTCCTCTTCCTGGTGGGAAATGAGAGTTAAATTTGCCCGTTCAGACACCTCCAGCTAGTCTCTCATTGGTTCTCCCTATTCCTGTTCATCTTCCGCAGAAATTGCAAACTGGGCCAAACAGGCGGTTAAAGGCACTGACTCTCCAAGTCGGGAGAGTGTTAGTAAAGCGTCTGGAATGTTGCACCCGAGTACCAGGGGACGAGAAGTGAGACATATTGGAACACGTCTCCCGATCACACGGTTTATCATACTCTGGGTTCCACGTGCATGTTTTAGCTGAAGGAAGAATCGCTTAAACCTGGAGAGTTGAGACCCGTGGAATGGGTACCATGCAATATGACTTCAAAGGGTCTTCATTTGCTCACCGAACCTCTCCAATCCTATCACTGCTGCGTTTATGCCCCTGTACACACGCTTGATTCTCTTTCGGAGACATAGCAATCCATAGGTTTGAAAATTCTTACTAGTCAGGTACATTCTTAGGCGTTTAATATGGGGTGTTGAGTCCATTTCGTTGAGCAAGGAGTAGTTCTTCTCTATTCCATATTTGGCTTAAGGAAGTTTATCTGTGCTCATTTCAATGTCTGGTTTTAGGCAGCACCCCAACTCACCTTTCCCCTTAAGCAAGCATAAGTTGTTTTTCTAAATTTAAGACCCTGTTCTGTTTTGTAATCCAGTTCCTGTGTATCCAAGTTTACATTCCGTGTATTAGTGATATCTTATGATGTTTCTTTTTCTGTGATACTTATTTCAGTTAGAATCATCATACCTGAATCCACTCTTTATGCTGCTATGGGCCTGAAGACATAGATTTCATTGCTGAGTGATAATGCATTGTACGTAAGTACCAGAACTTCTTTATCCATTTTTCGCTTTCTGCGATATTAAACTTGTACCATACACGGTTTTCTTGTAAACAGGGCCGTCCCGAACTTTGGGCTGGCTGTGTCTTTTTGATTTTAATTTCCCTAAGCTATAGGACTATAAGTGGACTTGCCCTAGGCTCAGTTGCTTTGTTTTTTAGATGTTTCATAAACACCATACACTTCTCTGGAGTGGCTGTTGGCAATTTACATCCCGCCCATCAGCATAACAAGGCTCCCAGTTCTCCATGGCCTGTCCTGCCTTTCTGGATTTTACACTTTTTTCAGATGGCCCTTTTGACCGTGGGGAAGTGAGACTTCATTGTAGTGCAGATTTCGTTTGCAAGCTTGCTTGGTTGGCCAAAAAGGGCGTATGCGTTTTTTCCTGAATATATTCAGGAAAAAACGCATACGCCCTTTTTGGCCAAGTGCATCATTGTCCACGTTCTGCCTCCTTTCCTATGCTTTAAATGTATTCCTGTCTACCTCCTGCAATCGGTTTCCTGCAATTCTGCCCCGCCTTCAAGTCCTCTTGGCACCCTTACTTCAGTATATTTTTGGACGATAGCTGTCATTTATAACTCTGAAGGTTTGTGAATTACAGTGCCCCTGAGCTCCTTTCTTCAACTCGCTTTCTTGTGAACTGGCCGCAACACCGCAGGATTGCTTCAGGCCCTAATCTGGTTCCAGCATGGCACTCTGAGACTTTGGTTAATTCCTATTCCTGGTGGAAAATGAGAGTTAAATTTGCCCGTCCAGACACCTCCAGCTAGTCTCTCATTGGTTCTCCCTATTCCTGTTCATCTTCCGCAGAAATTGCAAACTGGGCCAAACAGGAGGTTAAAGGCACTGACTCTCCAAGTCGGGAGAGTGTTAGTAAAGCGTCTGGAATGTTGCACCCGCATACCAGGGGACGAGAACTGAGACATATTGGAACACGTCTCCCGATCACACGGTTGATCATACTCTGGGTTCCACATACATGTTTTAGCTGAAGGAAGAATCCCTTAAACCTGGAGAGTTGCGACCCGTGGAATGGGTACCATGCAATATGACTTCAAAGGGTCTTTATTTGCTCACCGAACCTCTCCAATCCTATCACTGCTGCGTTTATGCCCCTGTACACACGCTTGATTTTCTTTCAGAGACATAGCAATGCATAGGTTTTAAGATACTTACTAGTCAGGTACATTCTTAGGCGTTTAATATGGGGTGTTGAGTCCATTTCGTTGAGCAAGGAGTAGTTCTTGTCTATTCCATATTTGGCTTAAGGAACTTTATCTGTGCTCATTTCAATCTCTGGTTTTATGCAGCACCCCAACTCACCTTTCCCCTTAAGCAAGCATAAGTTGGTTTTCTAAATTTGAGACCCTGTTCTGTTTTGTAATCCAGTTCCTGTGTAGCCAAGTTTACATTCCGTGTATTAGTGATATCTTATGATGTTTCTTTTTCTGTGTGACTTATTTCAGTTAGAATCATCATACCTGAATCCACTCTTTATACTGCTATGGGCCTGAAGACATAGATTTCATTTCTGAGTGATACTGCATTGTACGTAAGTACCACAACTTCTTTATCCATTTTTTGCTTTCTGTGATATTGAACTTGTAGCGTAAAGGAGGTTCTTGTAAACAGAGTCGTCCCAAACTTTGGGGTGGCTGTGTCTTTTTGATTTTTTTTCCCTAAGCTATAGGACCAGAAGTGGAAGTGCCCTAGTCTCTGTTGCTTTGTTTTTTAGATGTTTCAGGAAACACCATACACTTCTCCCGAATGGCTGTTGGCAATTTACATCCCGCCCATCAGCATAACAAGGCTCCCAGTTCTCCATGGCCTGTCCTGCCTTTCTGGATTTTACACTTTTTTCAGATGGCCCTTTTGACCGGGGGGGAAGTGAGACTTCATTGTAGTACAGATTTCCTTTGCAAGCTTGCTTGGTTGGCCAAAAAGGGCGTATGCGTTTTTTCCTGAATATATTCAGGAAAAAACGCATACGCTCTTTTTGGCCAAGTGCATCATTGTCCACGTTCTGCCTCTTTTCCTATGCTTTAAATGCAATTCCAGTCTACCTCCTGAAATCGGTTTCCTGCAATTCTGCCTTGCTTTCAATGCCTCTTCTTAGCCTTACCTCAATATATTTTTTGAAAATAGTTGGCCTTCATAACTCTGCAGGTTTTGAATTGCAGTGGCCCTTAACTCCATTTTTCAGCTCTTATTTTTGTGATCTTGCCTCATAACCACAGGATTCCTTCAGGCCCTATTGTTCTTCTGGGGCACCTTGCTGTGCCTTTGGTTTATTCTTCTTACTGATATGAAATTAGAGTGACATGTGCCCATTGAAACCGCTACAGCTAGTTTCTCACTGGTTTCCCCTATTCCCATTCATCCTCCACACTAACTGCAGACTGTGCGATACCAGAACTTAAAGGCATTGACTGTCCATGTGGGGATATTTTAGTAAAGCAGCTGGAATATCGATCCGGAGCCCCAGGAGAGGAAAAATGAGGTGCGTTTTAGAAACCTTTCCCGATCATATGGTATACCAGTCGCTGGGTTTCCCAAGCATGGTTTAGCTGTAGGAAGATTCCCTTCAACCTGGAGTGTTGGGACCCTTGGAATGAGTAGCATGAAGTATTGCATTAAACTTTTGGCAGTTGCTCACCAAAGCTCACCAATCCTCTCAGCCCCAAGTGTCCAGCCTTATGTCTTATCCAGCTGTGGGTTTATATGTGGTCAATCCAGGTTGCATCACAGCCCCTGAGCGAATTTTGTAAGAATTTTTCTCTCTTTCATTGTTTCTGTGTTTTGTTTTTAAAATTTATTTCTATAATGGGGTTTAGCTCATTTTCACTGCTGTGTTTGTGCCGCTCTGCACACACTTGATTCCCTTATGGAGATATATCAATACATGGGTTTTAAGATTCTTATTACTCAGATATATTTCTCTGTGGTGTATAGGGTGTGTTGAGGCCAGTTCATTGAGCAAGGTGTAGATCTTGTCTAATATCTATTTGGTTTATTGAACGGTATCTGTGCTAATTTCAAACTCTGGTTTTATGCATCACCCCACCTCTCCTTTCCCCTTAAGCTGAAATAAGTGTGTTTTCTAAATGTGAGACACTGTTCTGTTCTGTAATTCATTTCTTGTGCAGCCATATTTACCCTCCCTCTATAAGTGATATCTTATGATATGTTTCTTTTTCTGTTTGACTTATTTCAAGTAGTATTATCGGACCTAAATCCACTCTTTATCCTTCTACTAGCCTTATTACATTGATTTCATGGTGAAGAGATATTCCATTGTACATAAGTACCACATCTTCTTTATCCATTGTTCTCTTTCCTGGGATATTTAAGGTGTACTGAAGTTGAGGTTCTTGTAAACAGAGTAGCCCTAAACTGTGGTGTGCTTGTGTCTTGTTGATTTTTAGACTTCCCTAGATATACTCCCATGATTGGAAGTGTCCTATGCTCTGTAGCTCTGTTTTTTAGATGATTTAGGAACCACCATACACTTCTCCAGAGTGGCTCTCGGCAGTTCACACACTGCCCATCAGCGTATAAAGGCTCCCTGTTCTCCATGGCCTGTCCTGCATTTCTGGTTTTTACAATTTTTTAGGATGGCCCTTTTGACCAGTGGGTAATGAGACTTCTTTGGTGTGCACATTTGCATTGCTTGCTTGCTTCGTTGCCCATAAAGTGTGTATGCGTTTTGTCCTGGATATAATCAGGAAAAAACGCATACGCCCTTTTGGGCCAACTGCATCATTGTCGAAATTCTGCCGCTTTTCATGTGCTTTAAAGACGAGTCCAATCTATCTCTTGAAATCTGTTTCTTGCAATTCTGTCTTGCATTCAGATCCTCTTCTTTGCCTTACCTCAACATATTTTTGGACGTTAGTTTTCATTTATAACTCTGCAGGTTTGTGAATTGCAGTGACCCTGAGCTCCATTTTTTAAGTTGCTCTTTTGTGAGCTGGCCTCAAAGCCGCAGGATTGCTTCAGGCCCTATTTTGGCTCGGGCGAGGCGGGCTGAGCCTTTTTTCAATTCTTATTCTTAATGGGAAATTAGAGTGATATGTGCCCGTCCAAACCCCTACAACTATTCTCTCATTGGTTCCCCCTCTTCCTGTTCATCCTCCTCACAATTTGCAAAATGTGTGAAACAGAAGTTGAAATGTGCTGATTCTCCAAGTGGGGAGATTCTAAGTAACGTGGCTGGAATGGTGAACAGGAGCACCAGGAGAGGATAAATGAGCTGCATTTTAGACACATCTCCCGATCACATGGTGTACAGTCCTCTGGGTTTTCCATGCATGTTTTAGCTGTAGGAAGATCCTTTGAACCTGCAGATTTGGGACCCATTGAATGGGTACCAGGTAGTATTACTTTAAAGGGTGTGCATTTCCTCACCCAACCTCACATTTCTCTTAGTGCAAACAGTTTCCAGCCTTATGTCTCATCCTGCTGTGGGTCTAGATGTGTTCAATCCATGTTGCATCACCGGCCCTGAGGAAAAGTTGTAAGAGGTTTTCTCTGTCTCTCTGTCGTTTATTTTTTTCAATTTATTACTATATTGGTTACAGCTGATTTTCAAAGCTCTGTTTCTTGCTGCTGTACATCCACTTGATTCACGTACAGAGAGACATCAGTAAATTCTTTTTCAGATTCTTACCAGTCGTATATATTCTTTTCCGGTGACTTGAGTGTGCTGAGTGCAGTTCTTTTAGCTACTGTGTAGGCCTTGTTGATTATCAGTTTGGTATTTGGAATGGTATCTTTGCTAATTTCAACCTCCTGGATGATGCCTCACCCCTCCCCACCTTTCCCGTTTAGCAGCCTTATGCGTGTTTTCTACATATTTGACTATGTTTTTGTTTTGTAATTTATTTCATGTGTAGCCATTTTGGATTCCACCTTTAAGTGATATCTTATGATATGTGTCTTTATCTTTTTGAATTATGTCACTTAGAATGATCATACGTAACTCCTCCGGAGTTGTTACAACTGGCCATATTTCATTGATTTCCAGGCTGAATAATATTCCACTCTACCTAAGTACCACATCTCTATCCATTTTTTCTCTCCAGGGACATTTA